>NC_036863.1:7118806-7261532 GCF_002910315.2 Salvelinus sp. IW2-2015 | reverse complement strand
GGTAGTCTGGCGCAGGAGTTGAAGGAGACAGAAAGCTCGAGCAACCGAACCGCCCTTGCTGTCCTGCTCTGGCCGGCTTCCCCTCTCTCCAACTGGATTTCTGCCTCTAACCCTATTACAGGCTGAGTCCACTGGCTTACTGGTCTCATTCATGCCGTCCCTAGGAGGGTGTGCCTCACTTGTATGGTGAGTCACTGACTGATCTTCCTCGGGTTGGCCACCCTCCTTGTGCTGCCGTAGGCGGAATCTTGTGTATACTCGCCTGTCTCAATGGTAAGTTGGTAGTTAAATACCCTTCTAGTGGTGTGGGGCTGTGCTTTGGCCAAAGTGGGTGGGTTATAATCCTTCCTGTTTGCCCTGTCCGAGTATCATCGGATGGGCCACAGTGTCTCCTACCCCTCCTGTCTCAGCCTCCATTTTTATGCTGAGTATTGTGTCGGGGCGGCAGGTCATTTGTTTATATCTGATACTTCTCTTCTTACCGGTGTCCGTGTGAATTTAATATGCTCTCTCAATTCTCTCTTTCTCGCTTTCTTCCTCTCTCGGAGGACTCTGGAGCCTAGACCACTCCTCAGGGACTACCTGGCTATGACTCCTTGCTGTCCCCAGCCTACCTGCCCGTGCTGCTGCCTCCATGTTTCAACTTGTTCTGCCTGCAGCTATGGAACCCTACCTGTTCACCGACTGCTACCTGTCCCAGACCTGCTGTTTTCAATCTCTAGAGACTGCAGAGTGGCTAGAGATACTTCTTAATGATCGCGCTATGAAAAGCCCAACTGACATTTTTATCGTGAGTAGGAACTTGCTGCACCCTCGACAAACTACTTCAATTGATTATTTTTTGACCAATGCTGCGTTTAATTTTATGAACATTGAACATTTTGGCCAATGTTCTGTTATAATCTCCCACCCGGCACAGCCATGAAGAGGAGCTGGCCCACCCCTCATAGGCCCTGCTTCCTCTCTAGGTTTCTTCCTTAGGTTTTGCCTTTCTAGGAGTTTCCTAGCCACCGTGCCTTTCTAACCTGCATTGCTTGCTGCTTGCGGGTTTAGGCTGGTTTTCTGTACACACTTTGAGATATCAGCTGCATGTATATTAATATATTTGAATATGTATCATTTTCCTTTTTGATAACCAGGGGGGCTGGCCAAAAGGAGGTGAACGCCCATTCTCAGATAAGCCAAAACAACATTAATCTGAATTGGAGGATAGAGATTCCAGGGAGTCAAGCACAAGAAGTCTTATACACATCTAGATGTGTATAAGAGACAGGAATTGGAGGATAGAGATTCCAGGGAGTCAAGCACAAGAAGGTCTGATCAGTGTGTCACAGATAATAATAATAATACAGAGGTTATAGCATTCATTTCACATAGACTTAGCCCTTGCTAATGGCGGATACGGCTTTGAGAACAATAATGCATGGCCTGAACAACTCTTTGTCTGCAATAGATTTTCAAACTTGACCTGAGCGGTCAGATTGCAGGTTTCATTATTAGGGGAATGACCATGTCATGAACTTTGAAATTATGAATAAGAATCATGCATTATACCAATCTCCAATAATGCAGTGAGGAAATACATGAATTCAGTTGGATCAAATATGCAAAAAGCCCACATCAATATGCTTATTTTGAATCATTACAAAAACATCACAGGGGAAGAGTAAGAAGAGTACCTAGAAAAATACCAGAAGCACCTACTGCAATATCAGCAGAGTTAAAAATAAAAGCCCTAAACCTGCAGAATGTGCCCACTGCTCAGGCATAGCAAACTGCAGGTTAAGCAAATGTGACAATAGACCATCCTCTAGGGATAACACAAGTATTGTGAATGCCAAAAAGTACTGACTTAGGTGACTTATCATTCAGCAAAGACCCCATTTAAAAGGGGCAATAAGCAGTTGCTACATCCATTTTTGGACTTATAAATTAACAATATTGACTCTTGAAATAATAAGTTATAAATGCCTCATGAACTTAGTTCAACTGTCACACCCCATCAGAACCAAATATATAMATTTGTTTTACTTCAATGTTTGTAAACAAAGTGAATGTAAACAACMACTATATAGCCTCAAAAGTTGGTCAAAGAATTTGAAAGTGGTTACATTTCTCCATCCCCATTGCTCAGATTTTTGCTGAAATAGGGGCAGGCCAAATGCTTTGTTATTGTTTCTACTGCTGATTGCTGCTTTAAACGGTTATTATAAAATAGKTATTACTTTTAAAGGTAGACTCAGCAATATGATGTACAGGTAACTGACCAAATAAAGGAAACACCAACATAAAGTGTCTTAATAGGGCGTTAGGCCACCATGGCCAGAACAGCTTTAATGCACCTTGGCATAGATTCTAAAAGTGTATGGAATGCGACACCATTCTTCCACGAGAAAGTCCATAATTTGCTGTTTTGTTGATGGAAAACGCTTACTCAGGCGCTGCTCCAGAATCTTCCATAAGTGTTCAATTGGGTTGAGATCTGGTGACTGAGACGGCCATGGCATATGGTTTACATGCTCATCAAACCATTCAGTGAMCACTCGTGCCTTGTGGATCGCATTGTCATCCTATGGAGGCACAGCCATGATAGCAGAAATAATGGCCAAAATAATGGCCTGCCCAGCGTTTTTATACATGATCCTAAGCATGATGGGATGTTAATTGCTAAATTAACTCAGGAACCACACAGGTGTGGAAGCACCTGCTTTCAATATACTTTGTATCCATCATTTACTCAATTGCTTCCATTATTTTGGCAGCTACCTGTMGGTGCACAAAGTAAACAGCATAGTGGGTAAATTTCCGCAACAACTAAGTGTTGAAGCGCAAGGCTCAACTTCAACGATGTTTTGGTGCACTGGCKACCACAGTGTAGCAGTGTGAAGTGAACCTGTGCAGATACTGTGTGTGACTATGTGAGAGTKAAGTCTTGCATCTCGCTCATCTCAATATCTGTGGTGCTGCTTGTGGCAACGTCATTTAGCTGAGTCTACCTTTTAAGTCAAAAAATGCTTGCATTCTTGCCACTAGCATAGACATTCAGTGTGTCTATAAAATTCCATATACTTTATGAAATGGAATATAACGGTGAACATGGCTAAACAGTTGAGGGGATATTGGTTTTTGTTATGTCAATAAAAACAACAATGGATTCTTCAATGAATGGATGGATTCCAATAACCTGCTGACTTACCAAGCAGTGCTTGGAACAGGCTGCTTTTGAAGACCCCCATCACTCTCTGAATGGCAGTTTTGAGCTGTTGTTCCTCTGGCTTCATCAGTTTAGCACAGTAGTCTTCCAAAAGCCCTAGGGCCCTAGCTGTGTCTGCAGGAGGGTACGGATTGGAGACCAGTTAGCATGCTATTCAAATGATGGTCACATAAGTTATTTTGAACATAGTCACAAGTGATGAAATATCACAAACCACCAGACAAGCACGGACCAATTCACAAAGGCATTTTGTTTGAAAAAGATATATAGTAGCTTGAGCTTCCGCCACATTTTATCCCCATCTGTGAAAGGGATTCTAAGAACAATCTCAAGCAGCAAAGCAATTCTGAAAAGATATGTAATAACAACTGCATGTGCAAAAGACGATGAGGCCACTTGTATGGTTTATAATTAGCAGCCACTTCCACTACTAATATGAGAGGCAGTTTTGCAACAATACAGAAATGTGGAGCATCGATCGAGTGTACGCTTGGCACGAGTGTCAGAGGGCGAGACACCACTGTCACACAGAGACAGAGGAGTCATCGCTGAGCTCAGACCCTGTCACCAAAGGAGACCACAGGGGAACAAAGCAGCTCTTTACTCTGGTGGTGGAGGAGGGGTGCTGTGACAAGTGTGTGACAAGACGAAAGTCAACACTAAACTATGTCTCATGTGTCAAAGAAACTCTCAAGAACAGAGTGTAAAATGGTCTTTAAATACTTATATGGATTTTCCTGTTCAACTGATCTGGCTGACTGCTGTCTAGTCAGAATTTTACTTTAACCTCTCAACTCCAGAAAACTCTGGGAGGTTGCAAAATCTTGCATGACTTTCATTGTACAGTAGCCTACAGTTGTACAGTTGAACAATTTGGACAGTAATTCTTTCTTGTTGCACAATTACAGACCAATGTCTTCCACAAGGACAAGCCTCATTAGACATCTATTTATATGGAGTTGCTTAGCAGACTGCACTTACACTACAATCACCACATGCCAATCATCAGCCAATATAGGCTGCAAATAAGGACAAAACAATCCTTTACTGAATATGATGCACAATATTCAATTACACTTATGATAGGCCTTACTTTACTGAATATGATGCACAATACTCAATTACACTTATGATAGGCCTTACTTTACTGAATATGGCATTATAAATCCCTACAAATGTGAATAAATGCTGTATAACCTATTTTACGTGAAATGCTTTCAGAAATAATTGACTAATAGGCCTAGTAACGTTACTTACACTATTTATGTAGGCCTAGTGTAGCTTATTAATGCTTATTCATTAAAGTTATTAAAGGTTTACCCAAAACTCTTATTCAAAATAAACTATTATCAATGACTGTTCTGTTTCATAGGCCAGAGGGCCAAGGTGCACGCAACAACATATTTTTATTAGGCTTATATTACAAGTTATGGGATCATTTTTATTTGGTTTGCCACTAGCCTACCTACAGGAGCATATTTAACCGAGAAAGGCAAATGGAAATTCTGGCCTACTTACATAAGACTACATGCTGAAATCTAGAAGTGCTGAATCTCAATAAAGATCCACTTGTGGCTGCATAGAGGCAGCGAGACAACTGTTGTGCCAATTAGTATACGTTTCTGCTCACCTTTTTTTCTTACAGGCATAGTTGAATGCTGGATCCGTATCGGTGATTTACTCTTGCGCCAATAACATAACGTACTCCCAGTTCTCTTCAGTGCATTATTAAAAGTGTCAGGCAGTGGTGATAAAAAAACACATCAAATGCGAGTCAGTTGTGCTATAACGTGTAGCCTTAGACACAGAGGCAGTAGGTTTTAGGCTTTTGCTCCAGCAGAATCCGTGGTCTACAGTCTAAAACAATAGACTAGCACAGGGCAAAACAGGCCACAAACAAAAACTATGCTTGCAATGTGGCTGGTTGTGTATGCTTGTTCAGTTCATCTTCAACAAAGTATTTCCGATTGATGTGTGCTGCTGCTGACAGGTGCCACGGCAGTCGCGCAGGTTCTGATATCATGTCAAGGACATTGACTATAGCCTAGCATAAATGGTAGGTTAATTCCCTCAACTGACAGGAACTTTTCGTGAGCACCCAGCGAGATGTTCCGCGTTTCTATCACTTCCCTTGCAGTTTGATGCTGGCATTGAGTCAATGGCGCTCCCATGTGATGAGCTGGGGATTTAAAACACAAAACCAATGGCAGTCCAAAGAAATGTTAAAGGCGCCGTAACGTTACCCGGCGAGGTGAAATATGCAACCAAGCAAGTCTATTTTGGCTCGTGCAAAAAACGTTGCAGCATGTCATGGGATATGATGACATGAGCAKGGGTATAGCCTACTTGTAACTTAACAGCACAGCAAGTTTAATTAGGGTACACACCTGGCAGCAATTCCTCATAGCTTAATATTTTTTTCTATGTATTTGGGATGGCCCAGTTGGCTAAACGAACCAGGTCTGCGGCTAAGTAGCCTCGCCTTAGSATAACTAGCTATCAAAATACATAACATCAGCTGGCCAACATTTATTTCAAGACATACCACAACGAATAAAATGTATATGCCTCCATCCAATAACTCGGTTAGCTAAGGTTATGTAGCTATGTGATTCTCCGTCATCTCTCTTTCGTTTAGCCTACATTACATTATTTTTAAATAAGTCTATTCAACTATTCACAAACTGAAATGAACCCAATACTCGCAAACACATGCATCATAGTAGCTTAACCAGCTAGGCTACTTAAAACGAAAACCTGGGCAGTGAAAATGGAAGTTGACAGAGCGTTTGGCTAACGATAACCTAATTCCAGTGAGCAGATTCTCTCCTGACTGTCTGTTGGAAAATACCTGCCTGTCTGATCGTGCCGTAAAACGCATGGCTTTGCAATAACCTCGTCTACTTTACACATTTCATATATTCTTTGCGAAATATCTGGAACTTCCTCGTCCTCTTTTTTTCCCTGTTCCTTGGCAGCTGTCACATCACCACGTTTTTGATTCCCAAGTCTACAACCACGAAGTAGAAAGCAGCAGCATCAGTACCAGTTTTACCAATAGAGAATAATAGAGGCCTCTAGTGGCTAAAAGGCCTTACTAGCATGGGCAGCGCCGTTGAAGGTTTCCACCATTTTAATGTAGTCAACTGGGTGGGACTTACAACTTCATTGGCTGATCTTTCCTGGTGACCCTGTTGGAGTGACGTCCAACTGGGTCATCAGGAGGGATCAGCCAATCGGGAAGAAGAAAAATTACTACTTGACAATGGAGATTGGCTCAATGGCGCTGCCCATGCTGTCAGACACTATAACGGCACAGATTAGTCCTCTATATCTCTATAGTTTTACCTTAGCAGTGGCGAGGTTGGTTACTACCCCTTGATTGACAAAACATTACATCCAATGGCATGTCGAGTTTTTTGTCCATGCTCGGGCTTACTTGCCKCTGAGTCCCCAACAACCAGATGTGCCGGTTTTCAGGTGAGACTGAAAGGGTCCGTACTCCGTGGTATTTGGAATCCTTGGGACGTCGATACCCTAATGTAGTTGAMATTTTAAATGCTTAAGGTACGGTTATTATTAGGTAAGGGTTTAGAGTATGGACGTCCCTTACAAAAAAATTTAACTATATTTTAAAACGATTAAATTACGAATAAAAATGCTGTTAGAATTATAAGTGTTCTTGTGTAATGTGATATTCTACCCCCTAGCCCAATTGTCCTTCGTGTATTATTTATATATACTTGTGTTCTCCCATATACTTTCTGTGTTGATTTGTTGTTAATAAAAGTAAAAAAGAATAMAAATAAATAAAAGTAAGAAATATATATAAAAAACAAAACAAAGAGTGTG
This sequence comes from Salvelinus sp. IW2-2015, assembly GCF_002910315.2. Classification (NCBI taxonomy): domain Eukaryota; kingdom Metazoa; phylum Chordata; class Actinopteri; order Salmoniformes; family Salmonidae; genus Salvelinus; species Salvelinus sp. IW2-2015. The sequence goes on along the minus strand of NC_036863.1, from coordinate 7,254,466 downwards.
GACGTCCCAAGGGTTCCTGATAGTACTGACCAAATGGAAAGAGAGCCTGTGATGCGACTTCCGCTTTTGTAAATTAACCTGGGCTGCATTCAGTACGTTCTGGAATGTTCAATTGAACGGAAACGGTGCTGCTGAAAAACGGGAAGGTTGTGGGTTTGGGAACGCTGTCGGCATGGMCACTGTCTTTTAAATACGTCACTCATTGAGCTTGCCAGCTTGTAGTCCTAAAACCCGGAAAGGAGTAACCACTGGTTCGTTCAGCCATCCCTATGTAAGAAATKAATGGGGAAAGAATAAGGTTTTGGAATAAATGCAGAAAATAAGGTCTGAGGTTAACACAGGCTTAGAAGAGTTTATACATTTTGTTTTATGAGACAATAGCACTCAGTTAACATGACCTTTATGAATTATAAAGCCTTTTTTTTATACCCTAATATTAGGTATTCATATTGATATTCTTAAAAATTCCCAAAAAGTTACATTTATTATGTGTTCAACACATACCTTATTTTCGGTGTTTATCCAAAAACACTACATAAACGCAATTGATTTTTATCACAGGCTTTGTGCAACAAACCATGGCGCAGTTATTGCCTACAAAAATACTCCATTACTAATTATCGCTATTGCTTCAAGCCACACCCACTGAACAGGAGCAAACATACCTCAAAGTCTATTCAATAACTTTTGGGGAAACTAGTCATTCAGTAAAAATTGTTCTGCAACGTAGCAAATATTTAAGGGAACTAAACGCAACTCAGTATGTAGGGGACTGAGTTTTAAGTGTTTATTTTATCCTAATGACGYGTTCAAAAAAACTGGGAACTCGGAAAAATACAAGGTCAAATCATGACATAAGTGATCTTCAGGTCGGAAAGYCGGAGCTCTAGAAAGAGTTCAGAGTTTAAGGCTCTGTTTTTTTCTCCGAATTCCCAGTTGTTTTGAACGCACTGAAGTCAGAAGTCTGAGATTTCTGAGTTGTTTTGAACGCTGTGCAACCTAACCAAGTAGGCGTAAAAAGACACCTGACCAGTTCCTACTTACGTTTTTCATGGGAAACGGAAGTCAGGTTGAAAATACAGTATCAAAGATTTGTATACCTAAACCAAGATAGACCACAGATGATAGCGGAAAGATTTGAACGGCTGCCTGAACTTGACAGGTACGTTTTTGTAAGCCTATGYCTAGACATGGGTTAATTTTTGCATGTTGCCCCCATCATAACATGTAACTGTTGTTCTACGGGAAAATTTTCACCTATGGCCCCATGTATCTGGGAGGTAATGGGTCATTAGTAGGACTGATTGCCAACAGCTTATACAGGAGAGCACTGAATGTCACTCAAGGGCGTTTTACTTCAAATCTCCCAATGGCTGTCCTACCGTTCTTGACAACATTGGCCATGTATGATGTAGCTGTATCCAAACCATTTATTGTCTGGTGGGTGTATGTTTGTTGCAATTATTTTCTACAATATTTTTATGGTTTCTGAATTGAATCTGAAACATCTTAAACTCATTCAGGTGACCTTAATTGCCCAACCTGTGTCCTGATAAGAGGTGCACTTGTCAGCGCAGTTGGTGCTGGCGTATATCCTATTCTGTTGGCTTTGCCTGTGAATGCAGGCCTTGCAACCAGGTATGTATAACTGTCTTTCCAGGAGTAGGGTGATGTTGCTCTTAGACTTAGGCCAAGGCCGGCAGATGGCGATAGTTTTCACCGTCCAAATGCATTGTATGCAGCCGGCAATACATTTGTATCTTGTGGACCGGTTAGTACCTTACTTCATTCAGGCTGCATAGGCTTCAATTTCCTCCTGGCTTCGATCCTCCTTACAGCGGCAATCAGCAGTAGAAACAATTAAGCGGCCTCCCCACCCCTGGTTCAGTAAAAAGCTGAGGGATGGGGCTCGAGGAAAGTTAAATCACTCAAATTCCAAGACAGAGCTAGGGATGCAAGGATTGACCATCCATGCTATCAAAATTATAGTTTTAACCATGTTTGAGGCTATATAGTGTTTGTTTACAAACAGAGTAAAACAAGCTTATATTTTGGGTTCTGATGGGGTATGACAGTTAAACTAAGCTCATGAGGAAGTTTTTCTTTAAAAATCAATGGGTCCAAAAATGGATGTTGCGACTGCTGATTGCTCCATTAACTTAATTTAATGGCGAAAACAATTAGGAAAATATGGGTACTTACGCAAAACCATTTTCCACCACTGTGCAAGTGGCTAAATACTAATCCTGGATGTTGTGTACTGCGTTCAGCCAAATCAGGTTGCTGCAGTCTGTTTTTCACTCATAACCTAACGCAGCGTTGTATCGCATTAGTGGAAACCAATATTCTTATGTTCTGGACAGTGGCGGTTCTAGACCATTTCAACTGGGGGGGCCAAGCTGGGGCCAGTTGTACTGTTAGAGGKGCCAGTTACATTAGACGTTATTGTTGTCATATCGTTTTCTTCACTGCATTGCAGGCATTAGCAGGCAAAATACCATGTTCATAATCATCATCGTTGCCACTATCTAATAATGGATGTAAAAAAAGAACGATAGCAAAAATTTGTTATGTAAAAATTATTTCATACTCCACATTTAGGGGGGCCACAAGGGGGTCCAAAATTGTTGTCACAGGGGCACTGCCCCCCCCCCCCAGAACCGCCACTGGTTCTGGAATGTTCAATTGAACGCTGCTGTACTGAATGAGAAGTTTAAAAACGGGCGGCGTTGGGTTGTGGGAATGCTGTCACTCATTGTTATACCCACCAAACGGGAGCAAATGTACATTAGTCTGTTGAAGAATGTACAAGAACGTTTTGGGGAAATGGGTCGTTCAGTACAAACCATTCTGCAAATAGCAAACTGAACACACCGTGACTGTTCTCAGGGCGGGTCAGCCAGTTTTGACTAGCAGAAGTTACTTTTCATATAGCAGGTTAGGAGAATTATGTTGTTAGGAAAAGGCTTAGCTACAAGGTTTCATCAACACGACTCAAATATATCTAGGCCTGCCCTGAGAAGTATTCATTTCCGCTAATGCAATGCTACTAATGCAGCAAACATAAAAGAAACGCAACCCCTGGTCTGATAGTTTCAACCGCATTGGTTGAACGCTATACACAACAGTCGGGATCAGCATTTAGCCACTTTCATAAGGAAAGTATACATATCCCCCCCATTAAATGAAGTTGAAGAAATCAAAGCCTATGCAGCCTGAATGGAGAATGTTTTCAGTACAACCCGGTCCAGGAGGGAGGGATATGAATGGTTTGCCGGCCGCATGCAATGCGTTTGGACAGTAAAATGAAAACTACTCAATATTCCACATGCAGGCTACTCACAATGTTTGGATTGGGGAGGGGAAACATCCTAGATCTGTAACTATGGGTTATTCGCCGAGTATCTAGCCAACAAAGATTTCATCAATGCGGTATGAATGTCACGCCTACTTCCGGGATCATGTACAACACTTTTTGAATTTCCTTCAACATAAAATTCATAAAGTGGTCATTTTAAGGAGTACAAATGTGTTAATTTATTTACATATACCTGATGTCTTTCATTTAGGTTTTCGTTTTAATAATCGAAAACCTTCATAGAAGGCATTGGGTAATCTACGAACATAATTGTACCTATATTAAATCACAGCATATTCATGAATTTGACAAAATAATCTTGATTCAGTGTGGGACATGATCTGGGGAAGTAGGCTGGACTTTTAATACCGTGGCTGACTGAATTTGCATAATTATGCCGTTATAATTATCTAACAGGTACAACACTGCACCAATGCCAGAAAAGGGAAACTGTGTTGTGTTAACATTTAGACTACGTTACCCAGCAGGCTATGCGGGCGGGGCAGGTGGTTGAAGAATGCCTTGCATGGCTAAACAAGGAGTTTTCGAGCTGAAGTATATGTTCATTAAAAGTAGTTAAACCTACGCCCCGGTTTGTTATTATACAAGGAACAAACATAACATGGAGTCAGATTGGTAGTCGCTATGACGAGACAGAGAAAAGGAGTAACTCTGTAAATTTCAGCGACAAATTTAACATTCTACCACAAGTCAAGTGACGTGAGTAGTCGAAGATGCTAGCTTGCAAGAGCGAGGGCAACGAGCCGTGTAACCGATGTGAAATGGCTAGCTAGTTAGCGGTGGTGCGCGCTAATAGCCTTTCAAACGGTGACGTTACTCGCTTTGAGACCTTGAAGTACTGGTTCCCCTTGCTCTGCAAGGGCCGCGGCTTTTGTGGAGCGATGGGTAACGATGCTTCGTGGGTGACTGTTGTTGATGTGTGCAGAGGGTCCCTGGTTCGAGCCCGGGTATGGGCGAGGGGACGGACGTAAAGTTATACTGTTACAGCCGCAGCAGAGAGTGACAGCAGCGAGAGCGAGGCTGCATTGGAATCTGTTGACAAGCAAGTTGATAAGCAACATACTGAATGAAGTAAGAGAAATTGACACTGTTCCTGTTCTCCGTCATGGATAGGCTTAGTCCTCCTATTCCTATGCAGTTAACAGGCAATTTAGCTGACAATTGGAAACGTTTCAAGCAGAGATTCAATATCTACCTACCAGCCAGTGGTGCAGGGGGAGATGATGACAAATTGAAAGCTTCCATTTTTCTGCACGTTATTGGAGAGGATGTATTGGACATTTACAATAGCGTTCATTGACTGTGCTAAGGGATAAATTTGAGGAGTATTTTGTACCAAGCCAGAACGTCACGTTTGAGAGAAGTTTTTCTCTTATGATCAGAAACAGGGAGTCAGTTTTGACCAGTATTTGGCTGAGCTGAACACACTGAGCAAAACGTGTGAATTTGAAAAGATGAAAGACTCACTAGTGAAAGACAGGATCGTCTGTGGCATACTTGATAATGGACTCAAGGATAGATTGCTGTGTGAGCAAGATTTAACTTTGGAAAAAGCAGTGAATGTGTCTAGCAGCTGAAACCACCAGAGCACAAGCTAAAGAGCTGTGCAGGGATGAGACGTCAGTGTATGCAATAAAAAGAGAGGAGCACCACACACACAACACCTTACAAAACAAAAACAAGCTAAAGAGAGAAATCAAAACACTACATGTGGAAAATGTGGATTTATCCACAAGCCMAAAAAATTGCCCTGCATATGGCAAATCATTTAACTGTGGGAAGAATAATACTTTCTCAAAATGCTGCAAAGCTGAGGCTACAAAGAAAAAGGTTCACACAGTCAAGAAGGAGATTGAAGAATTCTTTGTTGATTCTGTGGAAATATGCAATGCAGTAAAAGCTGAATGGATTGTGCCATTGACTGTGAATGAAACTATAATACCATTCAAGCTTGATACTGGAGCACAGGTAAACCTGTTGTCGCTGGATGACTACAATACACCGAAGGTGAAGAGCAAAATACACCCGGTGAAAATTAAGGTTACTGGTTATACTGGGGAGAACGTACCAGTCAAAGGAAGCTGCATAGTAACTTTGCAGCACAAAGGAAAACAGTGCAGAGCACAGCTGCTGATCGTGCAAGAGTGTATAGCCTATTCTAGGAATCAATGCATGTGAAAAGCTCAATTTGTTGAAAAGAGTGTATGTAGTGACATCACAGACTGAAATTACCAAGAATCGCTACTGGCTGAGTATGAGGACGTGTTCTAGGGTCTTGGATGTTTACCAGGAGAACACAAAATATGTACTGATGACAAAATTACTCCAGTTGTGCATGTATGCAGAAAAGTTCAATTTGCACTGAGAAAAAAGTTCAAGGAGGAACTCGAACGCATGGTGGACGTCATCACAAAAATGGATGAACATACAGACTGGGTAAGCTCACTGGTTATTGTGGTGAAAAAGAACGGTGATCTCAGGATATGTCTAGACCCGAGAGATCTCAACAAAGCAATCAAGAGAGAGAATTTCAAGTTGCTGGAGCAAAGTGGTTCAGTAAGCTTGATGCCTCWTCAGGATTCTGGCAAATGAAGCTAGACGATGCAAGCTCAAGGCTATGCACATTCAACACACCTGAGGGCAGGTACAGATTTCTTCGTCTACCATATGGGATTCTCTCAGCGCCAGAGGACTACCGCAAGACAATCCACATGATCTTCGAGCACATTCCTGGAGTGGCGACCATGATGGATGACATCATCGTCTGGGGGTCCACAAAAGAACACGACACGAGAGTGAGACAAGTGCTGGACCTGACACGGAAAGTCAATCTAAAACTAAACAAGGACAAATGCGAGTTTGGTGTGAAAACACCTTCGTGGGAGACGTACTTTCAGAGGATGGAGTCAAACCAGACCCGAGGAAAACCTCAGCCATCAACAACATGGAGCGCCCGAAGAACAAGGACGACGTGAGACGCTTCATGGGCATGACCTTGCATACCTCAACTGTCAGCACAGTCTGTTCCACTCAGATGTCTTCTGGAACAGAAAAATGTATGGGATTGGTCCCATGAACAGGAAAACTGCTTCAAAAACCTAAAGAAGACAATCACAGAAGAGCCAGTGCTCAGGTTCTATGATCCGGAGAAAAGCACAAGGATTTCTGCAGACGTGTCACAGTTTGGCCTGGGAGCAGTTCTGCAACAGCATGACGGCACATGGCAACCCGTCGCTTATGCATCCAGAGCCTTGACAGGCGCAGAGACAAGGTCTCTGCTTCTAGCTTCACAAATAGAGAAAGAACTACTAGCAAGCACATACGCTTGCGAAAGGTTTCACCAATACGTCTACGGACGAGACTTCGAAGTAGAAACCGACCRCAACCATTGGTGTCAATCATGTCTAAGCCACTGAATGATTGTCCAATGAGAATCCAGAGAATGTTGATCAGACTGCAAAAATATGATATGAAGATGATCTATACCCCGGGAAAGTTCATGTTCGCCGTCGACACTCTTTCTCGAGCAGTCGACAAGAAAGAGAGCTTCATCACACAGAAAAACACTGAGATTCAGGCCTACGTCGCCATGATCTTAGCATCAATTCCTGTGTCTTTTGAGAGAATGGAGCAGATCAAAAGAGAGACCGCACCTAACCAAACAATGACAGAGTTGAAAGAAACAACACTGATAGGATGGCCCGCACAGAAGAAAAACTGTCCAAGGAGAGTACAGGATTACTGGATGTGCAGAGCAGAGCTCACCGTTGTGGATGACATAGTGTTCAAAGGCAACAAGATTGTCATTCCCATGACACTACGCAAAGAAATGCTACAGAAAATACACGAGGGCCACTTGGGCGAGGGAAAATGCAAASGACGAGCACGAGAAGTAATGTAATGGCCAAGAATGAACCAGGAAATCAGCCAGACCACTGCTTCATGTGAACTGTGTTTGACCTACAGGCCAAAGCAGCAAGCAGAGCCGCTAATGCCTCGTCCACTACCCAACAGACCCTACTACAAAGTTGGAGTTGACCTTTTTGACTGCAGTGGCAAAAGTCACATTGTTGTTACCGACTACTACTCAAACTACCCTGAAGTAGCAACACTGCGAACTACCTCCAGCAAAGCTGTAATCACCTACCTGAAATCAGCCTTTGCAAGACATGGGGTTGCGTCTGAACTGTACTCAGACAATGGCCCGCAGTTCTCAAGTTCCGATCGTTTGCCAACGACTGGGGATTCCGACACAACACCTCCAGCCCCAACTACCCAAGGTCCAACGGCTTAGCAGAGTTCAGTCAAAATTGTCAAAGGTCTGATGAAAAAGGCACACGATGGAAAGGACGTTTTACTAAAAAATCTGATGATCTATCGCAGCAGAACAGACTTCCACCTGCACAAATGTTGATGGGACGTCGCATCAGAACCAACCTACCCATCCATGAGGACTTACTAGCACCCAGAGGTGCTCACAAAGTCAAACTCACGAAGGAAAAACAGAAAGACAAACAAAAACAGTGACACAACAAAAGTGCATGACACTTACCTGAAGTGAAACCTGGAGGTCATGTACGACTCCGAGACATCAATACAGGAACCTGGATGCAGCAAGGGTGTATGCAGGGAGAAGTTGCAACGCAATCTTATGAGATCCAAACGGAGCATGGATCACAACTGAGACAAAACAGAGTGGATCTACGGCTTCAGCCATTCACTCAAGGKACTGAGGATCATCAGGAGGATACTGCTGAAGCGTCAAATGCCTTTAGAAATGAACAATTCAGTCAGAAGACCCTAACTGACAACGAATGCTGTCCAACTGTTTCAGGAAGCACTTCAGAACGACCAAAAAGGACTGTCAGACCCCCTGAAAGGCTTATTGAGAATTGCTCAATAAAAAAAAGGGGCACCTGGACTGAATGTTTTGTTTATGTGAAAAGAAATAGAGCCACAAGAGTATTGTTGGACAGACTATATTTAGTTTAAAAAGATAAAAAATAAATCTATGTTTATTACCTCTTAAGTGATGAGAGCAATGTAAAAAAAAAAGAAATGTGGGGAAAGAAATGTTATTGAAAATTGCGTGTTATGCAGATTGAGTAAACAAATGTGATGTGACGTGGTTACATAGAAAATACGTTATCTTTTAAAGGAAAGATGTATGTGTTAATAACATTTAGACTACGTTACCCAGCAGGCTATGCGGGCAGGGCAGGTGGTTGAAGAATGCCTTGCATGGCTAAACAAGGAGTTTTCTAGCTGAAGTACTTAAACCTACGCCCCGGTTTGTCATTATACAAAGAACAAACATAACAGAAACGTCCTCCGTTTTGGGATGAACATTACCCAACCCATCCTGAGGAAAAGGGGTGCTGTGATTGTGCTACAGGTTCTTTGGCACCTRCCTAAGCTCCAGACATTTTGACAGCTACTTGAAGTTGCTTCAGTTGTCCACCTCAGGTGACAAGGAACTTGAGGATTAAAACAGTTTTGMACAAACCTAAAATGTGCAAGGTTGTATTTTTATTAAAGTCCATGAATTGCAAAATCCCAGTTGTATAATTTCCAGCAGACCTAGTCCAAGGCAGTGTTTACAGGCAGCGCAATTCCAAGTTTTTTCACTAATTGGACTTTTGACCAATTAAATAACATCAGAATGGTCTGCCTGTCTGAACAGCCTGTGAATCCACCTTGATTTTGAAGAAAGTGCCTTATATTAATGAGATGCACAACTGTCTTACCTCAACAAACCAACTCCTACCTGAAACCAATTCCCATCATTATGCTGTCAAGTTACACATTCAAAATAAATCCTTCCCTTAAGTCAACATTCTTTGAGCACTACAAATATAATTTAAATCCAGAATTACACTTTGCTCTGCCCAGAGTACCCTCTCATGTGCTTTTTACCAGTAGGCCTATGTTCTTACAATTCTTCCTAAGTATCCCTTGTGGACAGGTCAAGTATCCCCAGGTTGACAAATACTATATTTGCTCCATTGTTTACATTTTAGTTGGTGGCCGCATTCATTGTGGCACTATGTAGTGCAGTGGTTCCTAAACTTTTTATAGTCCCGTACCCCTTCAAACATTCAATCTCCAGCTGCGTACCCCCTCTAGCACCAGGGTCAGCGCACTCTCAAATGTTGTTTTTTGCCATCGTTGTAAGCCTGCCACACACACACTACACAATACACTCATTCTTATGTTTAATAAATGTGACTTTTTGTCACAACCTGGCTCATGGGAAGTGACAAAGAGCTCTTACAGGACCAGGGCACAAATAACAAATCAATAATTTTGCTCTTAACCATCTTACATATAAAACATAATTTGTTCATTAAATTGTGAATAACTCACCACAGGTTAATGAGATGGGTTTGCTTGAAAGGATGCACATAACTCTGCAATGTTGGGTTGTATTGGAGTCTTAAATCATTTTCCACAGTCTGTGCCTGTATTTAGTTTTCATAAAAGTGAGGGCTGAGAATCCACTCGCATAGGTACGTTGTTGCAAAGGGCATCAGTGTCTTAACAGCGCGATTTGCAAAGGCAGGCTACTCAGCGCAGCCCTATCCAGAAATCTGGCAGTGGCTTCTGATTAAATTTTCACAGAACCGCTTGCTGCAATTTCGATGAGGCTCTCTTGTTCAGATATCGGTAAGTGGACTGGAGGCAGGGCATGAAAGGGATAACGAATCCAGTTGTTTGTCATCCGTTTCAGGAAGTACCTGCATAATTGTGCACCCAACTCAGGTGATTCGCTATATCACATTTGACATTGTCCATAAGCTTGAGATAATTTGCACAAAAAAGTCATACAATGATGTAAAGACCTGTGTGTTGTCCTTGTAAATGCAAAGAGCGCTAACTTCTTAATCATAGCCTCCATTTTGTCCCACACATTGAATATAGTTGCAGTCCCTGAAATCCTAGATTCAGATCATTCAGGTGAAAAAAAAACATCACCCAGATAGGCCAGTCGTCATGCAAGCGGTCAGACAAGTGAAAATGATGGTCAATAAAGAAAACTTTAAGCTTGTCTCAAAATTTTTATTAAACGTGTCAATACTTTGCCTCTTGATAACCAGTGCACTTCTGTATGTTGTAAAAGCGTTACATGGTCACTGCCCATATCATTGCATAATGCAGAAAATACACAAGAGTTCAGGGTCCTTGCTTTAACAAAGTTAACCATTTTCACTGTAGTGTCAAATGTCTTTCAAGCCGTCAGGCATTCCTTTGGCAGCAAGAGCCTCAGTGGATGCTGCAGTGTACTCAAGTGTCGTCGGGAGCAACCACTCCTGTCTCCGTCATGGCTTTTGCACCATCAGTAGATACCAACACATCTTGACCACCAAAGTCCATTTGATGTCACAAAGCTGTCCAATACTTATAAAACATCCTCTCATGTTGTCTTGGTTAAAGSACGCCACGTCTGTTGACTCATCCAGCTGTAACGCATATAACTCACTGGCTTGTATGCGAAGCAGTAATTGTTTCAAAACATCTCATGCCATGACACTGATGCATCGTGAAAGTGTTGTCTGATGAAGACATTGTCTGTATAGTTTTCTGGGCTTTTACCCCCAGCATTGTCCCAGCCATATCCACAACAGCAGGAATAATTAAGTCCTCCACAAAAGTATGGGCTTGCCTGTCCTAGCCACTCGGTAGCTCACCATATAAGATGCTTCTAGACCCTTATTAATGGTATCTGTTGTGGTTATACATGTCTTACTACTCGAAAGTCATCTTTATTCTAGCTCAAACTCCTGTGGCTTTTTCCCCCAAATTGTCACGTTTCGTTTCTAGGTTTCCCGCGAGATAGTAACGGTTAATGTGATTGGATGTGAATTATTTGACTAGGCTACCTGTACTTGACATTGTGTTATTATTTCACTGAACACTAGATGGTTTAATTTTATTTTTGGCAGTGAAACGAGGCTACTCAGGCGAGGGGGGGGGAAAGTAAAATAAACTCACCCAGATGTATAGTCCCGTTGGAAAATAAATGTTGTTTGAAAATGTGAACCCCAAAAAATAGAATGTCATTTTTATTTGGTGTACCCCCGACAGCATTGCGCGTACCCATTTGGGAATACCTGATGTAGTGGAACACTCGTAGATATATGTAGAACGAACAGGCCTGACATGGATTCACATCTGCTCTATTCATGGAAATTCTAACATTCAAATAGGTTTGCCTACTGAACGTGGCCCACATCAAGTGTGCTTTATGGTATTACCAAGTTACTGGATGTTCTCACTGTGTAGTTTCATAACCATATGGACAACTGTAGTTTAACCTCGGGAGAATGGGGCATTATCTCTTCACTGAAATTAGTATAGAGGACAGAATTCAAAACAGATTGCGCAGAACATTGCACTGCAATTAACTTGTTCTGAAAAAGCTTCTGCTGTGTTCGAAGTGGAACCACAGTTAACAGCCATTAAATAACATGCCTAGTTCAATATACATGTTATACCTTAATGCTAAATGTTAATTAAAACATGCATTAGGTGAMTATCAGGTTGTATAACTGTTCTGTACTTTGAAAATGTTTTTACTTGGCATATTTTTACTTAATGCATTTGATGCATGATCCATTGGCAGTTTTAGTGATAAGAAATTACACCCCAGAATCAGGATCACAATACAATGGTTGTCTGTTTAAATCCAGGCCTACCTCAAAGCTGTGTGTTAAATGCCCATAAACTGAGGGTCCTAAATTAGGATTTTGGCAATGAGGCCCTTTATCTACTTCCCTAGTCAGATGAAATCATGGATAGAATTTTTACATCTGAGTGCAATATGAAGGAAGTTGAGGTAGTTTCGCAAGCCAATACAAACTAGCATTAGCGCATGCTAGCAGATACCCATAGACTTCAAGTCATTGGACTAACACTAGTTAGCAATGCGCTACCGTTAGTGATCAACTTCCTTCAAACTGCATGCACAGACAAATGGTATCCACGAGTTCATCTGATTATGGGGAAGTTGATAAAGGCGTCAAATCGCGAACTATCCATTTAACACAAAGGCCCTCAAAAAAAAGCGTACAACATACCCTATGTGCATAAGGAAAATGTTGAGTGACCTGACATGAAAACAAAGGTCTGAGAGTGCCAAATACTAAGGTAGTGCAACTGATAAACAATGCAAAGATGGTTCAATTTGGATTGTACAGTAAAAATGGCATCAAATTGAGTTATATCAAGCCAGTTAGGGAAGGTACTTCAGGAGTAACATTTGTATAGTGTATAGTGATATGAAAATCTATTTATATTGGCTATTGCCATTTACTAGCAGGCCAACCAGACAATCTAAAATATTGGTTGAAGATACCATTTTACCAGTGTAGAAACACATTGACAATTTTAGTGCAAAAGAGCCTTCAATTATAGTACAGGTCATAGTGCATAACTGCCAGTCTACCACCCACATTCATCCTTCTGCGGCAGGAAGCCTAGCGGTTAGGAGCATTGGGCCAGTAAATGAAAGGTCACTGGTTCAAATCCACAAGCAGACTTGGTTAAAAATCYGATGTACCCTTGAGCAAGGCACTTTACCCCAATTGCTCCTGTAAATCACACTGGATTAGTCTGCTAAATTAATAAAAATKTAAATGATTCCTTACCCTGACAGTGGTCTATGGGCCAGACAAAATCCAATTTGGATTTCTAAAAAAAAAACAGCCACTCACTACTAACAAAAAAAATCAATGGTCGTGATGAAGGCAAACGGGAAGTGTTCACTTTTGGCCAAATCWCCTTTCGTGATTTCAAACCAAGTCATTGAATTGATTTCAATTTATTTGCCAGTGAATTGTTCAAAATTGGACAGTAACCATCACTCCCATTGACTTTTGGTTAGCAGTGGCTAAAGTTCAAAGTGGCTGTTTTTAAGAAATCCAAATTGCAGCCAACTGGCTCCTGGTCTACTTTCAGTGCAAGAAACAATTTAACTGTAAAGGTCTTAAATACCAAAATTATCCTAATGGCACAATAATTAATTCAACAGCACCACCACTTGGTTTGCTACAAATCTGCGTGATCACAGGGCTGGAGAAATGTAACCACTCAATTCATAGGATGCATGTACTGACTGTCCGCCCACGTGATAGTTTTAACCATATTTTGAAGCTATAGTGTATACAAACAAAGACATTCTTTAAACAATGGATTACAAAACAAATGTGGGGTTATGATGGTTTCAACGGTGTGTTTGATTGGGGTCCTTAAATCATGTACACCTCAAGTAATCAGCTAAATGCATCAGTCTAAAAATGCTGTGTCTTAACAGGCTCTCAAACCCTTTTACGGTTTCCTATGTCCAACATATATGCACATATGGCAAAATATTCCAGATTTTTCATAAAAACATTTAGTTTGCAGTGCATGCCCAAATAAGTAGCCTTGCATAACAGGTCACTGTTATGACCTGTGAATTTTAGCCACCTACCTATACCCATGGATTCTTGGAAGAATACAACTTAATGCCCCCTGAGCTTACGCAATCATAACCCAAAATAAGTTTGTTTCAAACAATGTATAGCTTAAATATAAACGCAAAACTATCATTTCGATCTCATGTATTGTCACTCCTTTCATCCATAGCTTCATCTATGAATWTGAAGGTGGTTACATTTCTCCAACCCATCCTTTAGCTTTATAGCAAACAAAGTGTTTGGGTCAGCCATAACGCTGAAAAACAAATTAAAGACGGTACCTTTTAACAAAGTTAATTTGTGAAGAAGCTAACAATTTACTTTTCAGATCCAAATGAAAGCGTTGTGGGTTCTCCACATTAAATATTATCACCGAAATGCCGTCCAGCTCGATAAACTTTAGAGTGACAGTTGCTTACCCTATTTGTTAGACATTTTCAGACCTCAGAAGTGGCCTGTCTAAATGAATCAATGGCACAAGCTACCAGGTGTGTAAATCCCACTAAATGCCTCAGCACCTATCTGAAATTATTTTAAWTTTCATCATTTTGATCAGCACCTGTATTTTTGGGGGGATTCATTTGGGATTGAGGCATATAGCTGGATCTATACAGGTGGTGGGATGGGACATGAACTTATTATTTAGACCAATTTTGAAGTCTGAAAACACCTGAAGCTGATTTTAGTGAAATATCACTTTAAAACTAAATGCAGCAGCATTATGTTAAAAACAAGTACATCGGACTAGTAGGCATATGCACATAGAGTATGCTTTGAACTCTCCACTGAAATGAGGCCTCACAAACCATTACCACATTTTTCCATTTTGTTGAGGAATTGATAGACCTTTGTCTGCAGAAAGAGCTTGCTGTTTGAAAAGAGAAAAAGAGATGTGTTAATATCAAATACACTGGGTCACATTCAAGGTAAAATATATAACTGAAACGTGTATAATCAAAATAAGATTTATTGTCAATCATATCCATGTTCCTGAAACATTGTTCTCATTTAGAAAAAAAAAAGTTGCCACAAAATCTTTGTATTTTACATAACATTCTTTAAGATTGTCACTTTATACAAAATTGGTGATGTCCATTTCTATCAGGATCACATCGATAACAAGATAGTTTGACTAGTTTTTTTTTTAAACAACTGGGTTACATACCAATGTGTCAACAAGTCAGGTTAAACTTGTGAACAAACCGTTATAGGACCTCTAATATTGTCAATGTAATAGGTAGTGGAACACTTGTCATCCACAATATATTCTAAATTCACTACTTTTTACAAAGAAGGTGTTATGGGATACTGGTTAAATGTAGTCACTTACACCCTTTGTTATACTACCTTTAAAAAAATACCAGGCCAAGTTGGCAGCAGCGGGTCCCGCCTCTTCAGCTTCCCGAACAGCAGAATCCACTTTAGCAATAAAGAAAAATAGGGGCGCTAAATGAAAACATCCTTCAGCAGAATAGTGACGTTTCACAAAAAGACAAGTTCTAACCAAACCATGCTAAGCAATTATATGTTGTTGTTTTTACCCATTCTGGTTTGAGAGCCAATATGAACTAATAATCATATACTATGAAAACTCTTTGTGAAACGTCACTGTAATCTATTTACAATTATATATATTTTTACAATTCCAATAAACTTGACAAATTCAACAGCCCCCATTTCTTTATATTTGGGAGGGAAATCAGTTTGATTTAATATTTACAGGTTAAACGCTTACGGCATAGAACTTAAAAGAAAAGTAATTCAAACTAAGATGGAAAGATATGTTCCAGTGTAAACTTAATGTTAGTGTAAAAGCCTTTGGTGTATGCTAAGAGGAATAAAACTTGAAAAACATCTTAGAATTTATCAAATCATCAGCTTTTCTTCATCTGAGATCCTTACCATGGAGCCAAGCAGACAGGGACGCTCTGTAACCCATTCATCCAGCATGGTAGAACAATCATCACCTAGAAGAAAACTGGCAACAAGGTTTAACGAGTAACGTGTACTTAAATCATTGGCAAGATTTTTTACACATGCTCAATCATTCAACATTTCTTAATTAAGTAATGATCTCAAATAGTTTTAACAGTGTTCATAGATTCCCCTGACGTTCATTACACTGAAGTTAATCAGGTTCAGTCTCAACATCTGAAAACAGATAAAAGTACTTGACCCTACATTTTGAGTGATGCGCTTGCACTCTCTGCACACTTAGTGCAGAACTCCACTGAGAMGTTGTTCTTGTCCACGTGCAGACAGATGCCACCAGAGGTCTCCTTTTCCTCCACCTTCACATGTTTCCGGGGCAAGGCATAATCGTGGTCGTCATTCTTGTTGGACCCCTGGAAAAGCGAGGAAGATAATTTCATGCCGTTCACACCGCTCAGCCTTGACAACAGCTGGGCTAACATGCTCTCGTTGGCCAACACAGCTCTCAGGTACCTCGTCTCATCTTCCAACTCTTCTACCCTCTTATTCAATTGGACGTTTTCCTGTTTGAGTATGCGGTTTTCTGACGACAGAGACCCGACTTTATTTTCCAGCCCGTTCACGTATTCCTTCTTTTTCAGACGATTAATTCGCGCAGCGACAGCGTTTTTGTTGATCATGTGCCCAGATGGGTCATCTCTCCCCTTCCTTTTCTGAACAGCAGACACTCCTTCGGGCGATGGGGTCCTGGATGTGCCGATCCAAAAATCTTGATCTGTTGTGTCACCCACACCTAATTCGGCCAATCCAATGTCGAAAAGAGGGGAGACTGCATCCTTCTCAAATGTCCAGTGTAACTCGTCGATTCCAAATAAATCATCCAGCTCTAATCCAACTGTACTATCTCCATTCTCTGACCGAATTTCTTCAGAGGGACTCGTTTTAACATTTTCTATCATTTCAAAGTCAGTGACTTCAACATCAAAAGGACAAGTTGAAGAGTGCACCTCCACATCGGTGTTGTCTGAACGACCTCTTCGTCTGGTGATCATTTTTAGCTTTTGATGAGGGACACCACCAATTTATTCCCGCTCAGATTATCTGTGAGAATACAACAAGAACATTGATTAGTGAATTAAGTCTGTTTAATGAATATATTCGGTTTCATGCCCCCTACACATGAAAGACATGAGTTGTGTCCTGTGCTTCAGTGAGTAATGTTAAATTAGGCCTRACTATCCTTCAGATTCTGTCCATTACCTCAACCCCCATTTTGAAGGACCTAAAGTCTTGAGGCCATACACGTTTCCTTTACSAAATATAACGTTAATAAGTAGCGCTGAGCGATTAGTGCTTTTTGAGTTGCTCTATTTAAGTTAGATCATTTTTTAAATAATCACGGTTTTCGATTTCGATGTACTTTTTCATGTAAACGTGATTTTAGAGCTTTTTCATGGAAATTCCAAAGCCAAACATCATGAACATTCAATTGCCAAAACATTCATTCTGTGTGGATCTTTCTCGAGAAACTAAAAACTAATATAGACTGACGTTAGTTAGCTAATTTAGGCGCCATAATGGTCTGAACAAGACTGACGTTACATTAGGCCTAACTAGCTAACATTAGCTACCATGTAATCTTTACGTTTTTTGGAACATGTTATAAAGTACTCACATTGATATTTTGTTAACTAGTTTGTGTTTTCAACAACGTCAACGTTATTTTTTATTTAACGCTAGTTAGTTATAATATTATTAGCTAGTTGGAAGGCCACTGCGCACAAACAAAATGACAAAGCATTTTTGAGGTAACCACACTTACCCTCCGTGAAGCTTTAACTGGATCAGATTGTAGCTATTTGTTCGTAATATTATTCAGCTTCTCGTAGGAAAAGATTCGATCTTGTTTGACAGTCTGTACATTTGTCTAATCCCTAAACAACTACTTGCTGACTAGCGGAGAGAACTTCCAAACGTACAAAGGACGTAAAGAATGGCGACTCAAACCGCGGAAATGGTTTTCACTGGTTACCACAGCCACAAAGTCAAAATGGCGACTCAACCCGCGGAAATGGTTTTCACTAGCTACCACAGCCACAAAGTAAAACGGCTATATTGTAAAAATATATTACAAAAATTTGCTTTTTGCTCTTAATTTAATTTACGGTTAGACATAATGTTAGCATTGTGGTTAGGTTTAAAATCTGATAAAGATCAATTGTAGACATAGGCGGGGTTTATGACTTTGTGGCTATGGTAACTAGTGACGAGGCGGAAAAACATCACTAATAATCATATACTATGAAAACTCTTTGTGAAACGTCACTGTAACCTATTTACAATTTTTTTTTTTTACAATTCCAATAAACTTGACATAAATTCAACAAGCCCCCATTTCTTTATATTTGGGAGGGAAATCAGTTCCGCTGCCCTGGCGTTGCTGACGTTTRCCAGATCTTACAACGCATGGATAGGTATTTTACTTCTCAGCGAACCCCATCATATGTTATAGCAGTTTCTGTCAGTCGGTGCTGCAACCATTGGTTGATGCACGCAACGTCTGAGCAAGGGAAGGGTTCTTTCCCACGGGGTCTAGCGTGAGTCTATAAAAAGAGTCGCAGTTGTGCTTAGTTATTATGAAGGTTTGAGCCTGTTAGCAGGGCTACCTTTTTAAAATAAATATCTTATTTTAATATATCAAATTATATACCACTTGGACTCCATTCGCTCCTGGTTYACAGGGTGGCCCACACGTGGCTGAAATTCTGCCGCTGTAGCATCTTAGACCCTCAGCATTTCTCTCCTCCGTTCCACCTCCTCCCTTTCTACTGCTCTAATGTGCGCAAGGCAGATCTGATCATCCCTGGATGTATTGTAGCCAGATTCGTCAGACTGAATAAGACGATGCGAGAGAGATCTATAATCACCAGAT
Organism: Salvelinus sp. IW2-2015; assembly: GCF_002910315.2. Taxonomy (NCBI): domain Eukaryota; kingdom Metazoa; phylum Chordata; class Actinopteri; order Salmoniformes; family Salmonidae; genus Salvelinus; species Salvelinus sp. IW2-2015. Next base: position 7,235,766 of record NC_036863.1, on the reverse strand, counting down.
GCCCAAAAGACTCCACTCTAAAAAGGTCTCAATGTCCATAAGACAAATGACMTCTGTGCAGTCAAAAACGTGATACTATGAAAATGATGATAATGCCCTTTTAGTGAGCTGTTTGAAATGACCGCCTGAAATCTCAGCCTGTTATGGTATGGTGTGATGGAAATTGGGTCTGGCGGTAAATTAGTTAATAGACCAATAAGAAAGAGAGTTCCAAACCTCTTTGCCAATAACAGCAATATTTTATTATTAATAATAATAATAATTCTGGAGCATTTAAAAAAAACTCTGTCCCAAATTCCCCATAGGATCATGGCTCTTTTTGCATTCTCTTGGAAATCCAACTTCCGGTCTATTTCAAATGTTGTGGTTATTTTTCTCACTGCTTCTTGCCTATTGCTGGCGGAAAATGTAATTATTTTTGTACAACCATTACTATTGAATTCACACAGATTTTTTTTTTCAACATGTGATATTGTATTTATTGTTGGGGTGCCTGAATTAGTGGAAACATTAACTATGATRAAAAATATATGCTGTTACTATATTGAGTAATGTGAAAAATTGTATTTTACAAAGACAACAATGAAAACATAACACCACATTTCTGATTATATATGCTGTTGTATCAATAGTGGAAACATTTTCTTCAGTTAATTTACCATGGAATTACATTATGAAAACATATATAGGAATATATACAAATAGCGATAAATATGCATTGGAATGAATCAATTAAAACAACCTATTTATATCTTAACAATTTCTGAGTAGGTATTTGATCAGTATGACAACAAGCATGATTATGTAAAATGTTAATTTTTCAAAAAATAAAATACACATTTGTAATGTAATTCTAAGAAGAATCTAAGCACCAAGCACAATACTCCAATGTGCCTGTATGGTCTTTCTCCTAAAAAAGTGAGAGATTATATTACTGATTACATTATCGGTTATAAATTTCATCAAACTGATACACCCAATGAGCAACTTTCTTCTCATTTTATCATCCAACTTTTCACACACCATCTTATTTTGATAAACCTCTTGCCATTATCAACATTCTCAAGGGTATAACATCCTCAACCCATTCATTGTGAGAATGCATCATTCTCTCCCATAAACTTGCTTCTTCAGAGGTTGAATCCATCCAATCCACCTCTAACCCATAACTTTTACCTGTAAAGACAGATGGGAGATGATCCAGTTAGCTTCCTATTGGATGTATTGTGTATGCATTTCAATATTAATAATTAGGCTACAATAGGTTTGGAACGACTCAAGAAACAATTTCAATATAAAGACATACTACCTTAGAGAAAAGCATTAATCAGATTCAGAAATGTGGGGAATTTTGTCAACCCATTAGATGCCGTAATTCAATCGGTGCTATAGCACAGGGAAGAGGGCACTGCACAGCTGAGAATGTGCCTTTTAAAGACATTTTCCAGATGTTCTCAGAGATCGCATTCATGGTCAACGTTGCGCTCATGTGTAAATTACCTTTAAAAGTCTGTTATAGTGTGCTGCATTTTAACGTGCCTTGAATTGAGTACCAGCCAAACTTTATTACAAATGACACAAAGTATCTTACCTGTTCCAAGGCCCAGCCTTAAGCCCCCAATGAAATGGTTAGTGAGCCGGTCGTGATCCCACACTGTGACTTCAACGCAGGCCTCTCGTAGGTCGTCCGGCAGAAAGTCATCGTAGACCATGGTGTGATTGAACATGGGGTTGGCCGTCTTCTTCACCACCCGAGTCTTCTGTCGGCTTTTCTTGCTCGTCTCTGGAAGCACGGTGCTAAAATAGCATACAACAACAGATTAGCAGCCTAGCACACTCTGGCCCACAATCTGATCCTGTGCATTTCAAGGAATAGCTTTAGCTCTAACAGTATAATGTAAATTTAGGACAAAAGCAATCAATGGCCCTGTTAGAATATTACAGAAATGCATCCTATCCTTCCTCGCTACCATTCTTGAGGTAATCACAGATATGAACTGGGTGGCTTGGTGAAAGTAATAGGGTGGTCACCTTATACCTATCCAATTGCATATAAACTCAGCAAAAAAAGAAATKTCCCTTTTTCAGGACCCTGTCTTTCAAAGATAATTCGTAAAATCCAAATAACTTCACAGATCTTCATTGTAAAGGGTTTAAACACTGTTTCCCATGCTTATTCAATTAACCATAAACAATTAATGAACATGCACCTGTGGAACGGTCGTTAAGACACTAACAGCTTATAGACGGTAGGCAATTAAGGTCACAGTTATGAAAACTTAGGACACTAAAGAGGCCTTTCTACTGACTCTGAAAAACACCAAAAGAAAGATGCCCAGGGTCCCTGCTCATCTGCGTGAACGTGCCTTAGGCATGCTGCAAGGAGCAATGAGGACTGCAGATGTTGCCAGGGCAATAAATTGCAATGTCCGTACTGTGAGACGCCACAGACAGCGCTACAGGAAGACAAGACGGACAGCTGATCGTCCTCGCAGTGGCAGACCACGTGTAACAACACCTGCACAGGATCGGTACATCCGAACATCACACCTGCGGGACAGGTACAGGATGGCAACAACAACTGCCCGAGTTACACCAGAAACGCACAATCCCTCCATCAATGCTCAGACTGTCCACAATAGGCTGAGAGAGGCTGGACTGGGGGGTTGTAGGCCTGTTGTAAGGCAGGTACCAGACATCACTGGCAATAACGTCGCCTATGGGCACAAACCCACCGTCGCTGGACCAGACAGGACTGGCAAAAAGTGCTTTTCACTGATGAGTCACGGTTTTGTCTCACCATGGGTGATGGTCGGATTCGCGTTTATCGTTGAAGGAATGAGCATTACACCGAGGCCTGTACTCTGGAACGGGATCGATTTGGAGGTGGAAGGTCAATCATGGTCTTGGACGGTGTGTCACAGCATCATCGGACTGAGCTTGTTGTCATTGCAGGCAATCTCAACGCTGTGCGTTACAGGGAAGACATCCTCCTCCCTCATGTGGTACCCTTCCTGCAGGCATTGTCTGTGGCATCTCACATGACCCTCCAGCATGACAATGCCACCAGCCATACTGCTCGTTCTGTGCGTGATTTCCTGCAAGACAGGAATGTCAGTGTTCTGCCATGGCCAGAGAAGAGCCCGGATCTSAATCCCATTGAGCACATCTGGGACCGGTTGGATCGGAGGGCTAGGGACATTCCCCCCAGAAATGTCCGGGAACTTTCAGGTGCCTTGGTAGAAGAGGTGGGTAACTTCTCACAGCAAGAACTGGCAAATCTGGTGCATTCCATGCAGAGGAGATGCACTGCAGTACTTAATGCAGCTGGTGGCCACACCAGATACTGACTGTTACTTTTGATTTTGACCCCCCMTTTTATCAGGGACACCTTATTCAATTWCTGTTAGTCACATGTCTGTGGAACTTGTTCAGTTTAAGTCTCAGTTGTTGAGTCTTGTTATGTTCATACAAATATTTACACATGTTAAGTTTGCTGAAAATAAACGCAGTTGACAGTGAAAGGGCGTTTCTTTTTTTGCTGAGTTTATATGCCTCAGTGCTTACCTCAAGGAAAGAAGGATGTATTTTCAAAGTATTAAAACAGGGCCAATATTCAGTGAGTAAAAGAGGACAAAAAATTGCCATCTACAGGAGTACAACAGTATAAAAAAAATCTGTATTTCTACAGTGTATTACATTTGTGAGTGAATCGCTACAAATTCAATGGTTTAGTTTATATATGACTAAATGACACATTGGCACTATAAACATATTCAATACTAAAGTATGCTTCACACCCGTATTTAACCAGGTGCAACATATCCAAAACACATACCATTTCACGAAGGGGTCAATGATCGCACCCCTGATAGCAGGCAGGTTCTTGCAGTCTTTCACCCAAATCTGCACCTCACCCGTCTCCGTTTTGGATGACCTCTTACCTATCAATTGAGTAAAAACACACATAAGTAAGTTATGTTCAATAGAACACAGAACAGGCTAGATGATGTTGAGAGTGGTCTGAGAAACTGCTTACTGTAGGAGATCTGTGGCAGGAAACGCAATCCTATTCTCATCTCTCCTCTATGGTCAATAGATTGGGAGTGAGAGGGACTGAGAGACTGTGTCGAGATCTAGAGTGAATAGAATGACTTTATTTTTAGTTGTGGCAAGTTGGTATCAGATCAGTCTTTATGAATTACCACCTATATAAAATTGATACTGCAAAACAGACTGTATACAACCAAAACTATTCCTCTTGTAGTTTACCCTTGCATTCAAAGCATAATCATTCATCTGCGTGTTGCTAAAGTCCCATTCAGACAAATCCAAGTCCACCTCGCCAAGGAAGCTGTTCCGTCCAAAGTTGTCGTTGTGCCACACGGAGACATTAAGTGCTTGAGTCTTGAGGGTCTCCATGGCAACTTTAAACTGCAGGGGTAGAAAAGGGGATAAAAGTAGTTTATTCAATGCAGACACAATAGACAGAGCACTGATAGCTTTGTGTCGTCACTGATAGCTTTGTGTCGTCACTGATAGCTTTGTGTCGTCACTGATAGCTTTATGTCATCACTGATAGCTTTGTATCATCACTGATAGCTTTGTGTCGTCACTGATAGCTTTGTGTCCAGCTATTTTTGAACTGTTGACAAACAATATCCCGAGTATAAAATCAGGAATGTACACCCCCCCCCCCCACACACACAGACACACACTTTGCCATATCAGAGGACACCTGGACCACCTATTGAGATGTTTGTTGAGTGAATCAGGTGATAAATGATCTGAAAAGGAGACTGGAGGAGGACTTTAATAACCAGCCATCATATCTCTTCTCTCTTACCCTAAGGATCTCATTGTAAGTGGGGTTCAAGGTCTTCTTTTTCACACTGGCTTTTCTCTTTCCCATYTTCGCTTTGTCCGGTAAGAGGTAACATTTCACATATCTGAAAATGAATATCCAACATCAGATTCTTAGCCACTACACAAATACAAAGCAAAAGCAACTAGGGCTGGGATTCAATTAGAAGCTGTGCTATAGCGCGCTGGACATTTAAAGGTAATTAACAATTAAGCAGGCATCTGCAATGTTTACCTTGAATGCGATCTCAGCAAATGCGGTAACATGTCTACAAGTGCAATCGGATAGAAGTCGGTGAAAGTTTCCAAGGCACATCATTGCTTTCCATGCACCTAGTCTCAAATTGCAATAACACACTGATGATCCTATGTAAGGTAATGGGAAACAATGTTTCCATCAACCTCTGTAAACCTATGCACCTGGAGATGGCAGATTTTTTTTTACAATGATAGGATAATCACACACACACACACAATCTTATTTATTGCAAGAACACCTACGGATCAGAACGGTTCTTCTTGGGTTCTGCCACGGCAAGATCTCTGCAGTGGACAACAAAGATGTGGAACTCCCCGAGCTTCTGGACATAATTCATGGCAAACCGGATTGTTCCCTTCACTTCCACATCCCCATCTACTCCACTGTAGATGCTTGCCACACTGCCGCTCACCTTAACGGTCCACATGATGTTAGGAAGAGACAACAGCATCACCAAGTGTTGTATCAAGCCATCAAACCAGATGTTTGATGTGTTTGATACCCTTCCATTGATTCTGTTCCAGACATTACAATGAGCCTGTCCTCCCAATTTAAAGTGCCACCAGCCACCATTGAACCGCAGTATTATTTTCTTCCAGATGCGGAACAAATGCCTCTCTTAGTCCACATTCAGAACCCTAATACTCCCCGATTCTCTAGAACCCTAATATTCCCAATTCTCTAGAACTCTAATATTCCCAATTCTCTAGAACCCTAATATACCGATTCTCTAGAACCCTGATATTCCCAATTCTCTAGAACCCTAATATTCCCAATTCTCTAGAACCCTAATATTCCCAATTCTCTAGAACTCTAATATTCCCAATTCTCTATAACCCTAATATTCCCGATTCTCTAGAACCCTGATATTCCCGATTCTCTAGAACCCTGATATTCCCAATTCTCTAGAACCCTAATATTCCTCATTCTCTAGAACCCTACTATCCTTACATCTGCTATGGGACAATTGTATGATTCCTGTGTATCACATGTGGGGGAGAAAACAAATGTCCTGCTGTAACTTTTGTTATTAGCATTATTAGGATTGCAGCCACGTGAATTCAAAGCAAAGTGAGTTTGATTATTTCATGGCACATGGTCAACATATCTGATAGGGAAGCTGCATGGGAACATACAGAGGACATGGACGCCATGTCAGAGGAGAGGCTAAGGTTAGTGAGGGAACTGCCCATCCGCTTTTTCCAGCTGAAGTTGAGACTTTTCACTGAGGTGCTGTCACTGTCTCTGCCATCCTTCTACAAGATAGTGCAGAAACAACATGGCTTGTGGTCAGAAACACACACACACACACACACACACACACACACACACACACACACACACACACACACACACACACACACACACACACACACACACACACACACACACACACACACACACACACACACACAGGTTAAAAACACATTGTGGGCCTACATAGTGGTGAGCCAGGGTCTGCTACATGCACATACAGTGCCTTCGGGTAGTATTACACATTTTGTTCCGTTACACCCTTATTCTAAAATAGATGTTAAAAACTCAGCAATCTACACACAACACCCCATAATGACAAAGCGGAAACAGGTTTTCAGAATTTTTTGCAAATGCATTACAATTTTAAAACAGAAATACCTTATTTACATGTATTCAGACCCTTTGCTACGAGACTCGAAATGGAGCTCAGGTGCATCCTGTTTCCATTGATCATGCTTGAGATGTTTCTACAACTTGATTGGAGTCCACCTGTGGCACATTCAATTGATTGGACGTGATTTGAAAAGGYACACACCTGTCTATGTAAGGTCCCACAGTTGACAGTGCATGTCAGAGCGAAAACCAAGCCATGAGGTTGAAGGAATTGTCCGTAGAGCTCCAGACAGGATTGTGTCGAGGCACAGATCCAGGGAAGGGTACCAAAAAATGTATGCAGCATTGAAGGTCCCCAAGAACACAGTGGACTCCATCATTCTTAAATGGAAGAAGTTTGGAACCAMCAAGACTCTTCCTAGAGCTGGCCGCCTGGCCAAACTGAGCAATCGGGGAGAAGGGCTTTGGTCAGGGAGGTGACCAAGAACCCGATGGTCACTCTGACAGAGCTCCAGAATTCCTCTGTGGAGATGGGAGGAGCTTCCAGAAAGAACCATCTCTGCAGCACTCCACCAATCAAGCCTTTATGATAGAGTGGCCCGACAGAAGCCACGCCTCAGTAAAAGGCACATGACAGCCCGCTTGGAGTTTGTCAAAAGGCACCTAAAGACTCTCAGACCATGAGAAACAAGATTCTCTGGTCTGATGAAAYCAAGATTCAACACTTTGGCGTGAATGCCAATCATCATGTCTGGAAGAAACCTGGCACCATCCCTACGGTGAATCATGGTGGTGGCAGCATCATGCTGTGGGGATGCTTTTTAGCGGCAGGGATTGGGAGACCAATCAAGATCTAGGCAAAGATGAACGGAGCAAAGTACAGAGAGATCCTTGATGAAATCCTGCTCCAGAGCGCTCAGGACCTCAGACTGGGGCGAAGGTACTCTTCCCAACAGGACAACGATCCTAAGCACACAGCCAAGACAACGCAGGAGTGGCTTCGGGACAAGTCTCTGAATATTCTTGAGCCCGGACTTGAACCMAATCGAACATCTCTAGAGAGACCTGAAAATAGCTGTGCAGCAACGCTCCTTATCCAACCTGACAGAGCTTGARAGGATCTGCAGAGAAGAATCTGAGAAACTCCCCAAATACAGGTGTGCCAAGCTTCATACCCAAGAAGATTCAAGGCTGTAATTGCTGCCAAAGGTGCTTCAACAAAGTAGTAAAGGGTCTGAATTTTTTTTTCTTTGTCATTATGAGGTATTGTGTGTAGATTGATGAGCAAAAAAACTATTTAATCCATTTTAGAATAAGGCTGTAACCTGACAAAATGTGGAAAAAGTGAAAGGGTCTGAATACTTTCTGAAGGCACTGTACAAGCCATGTTAAAAATGTACTGAAATGTGGGACAGAGTAGAGTGGTTATCAATAGCTCATGCGTCTTATCCAAGCATGAAAAATACATTCAATATATGACCTCAAAAAAGGAAAGGTGACTGCAGTACCCCTGAAAATGTTATGCATTTGGTCATAAATGGTGGATTTTGAAAGCCATTAAAATGAATTCAAGAGGGAAGAATTCTATAAAATCAGTTATTTTGTATTGTTGTCATCTTAAAGGTAACAAGGCAATTCACTTCCCCCTAATTCTGATGGGGTATATCACTCTAAAAATGCCTAGGTATTTTGCACAGAATTTKTATTTGTTTTACCTCATCCTGCAAAACAGACACCGACTTGGTCATATTCTTCATCTGCTCCGGGACTGAAAGGGAGGAGGGAGAGGGAGGAGGGAGACGGAGAGGAAGGAGGGAGGAGGGAGGCACTGCAAAAACTGGAAGATGCAAAGCAGATAGGTGGATAAGGACTTTTATAACTCTCTAACTAATCTCTCTTAATGGCTCAAATCAGCAGGGTCTTCACTGAAATAGTGAAATTGCAAGACAATGTAATTACARCTGATGTAATCATATTGGCCAAACGACATGCTTTCCTCAACGTTCCTCTGCTCTCAATAATCCACTTCCTGAATAATTCCTAAATCAACCCCTATCATCTTCCCCTTAGACAATTGAGTAGATCGGAGRGGATTGGGAAGGTGTAAGCGATTTGCGGAACTTCCACCTTGCCCTATGATAGTACAGGTGCATGAATTGTTGCCATATTCTTATTATACCAATCCAATCCTCTCAGATATCCCCAAATGCCTCAGAGGGAAGAGCTAGGGATTGATTTGGGATTATTTTTTGAGTGTTGTGGGCATGTTTTGAAACCAGGGGAATTAATGCAGCATTTTTGTGTGTTTTTATTTGATCTGATGCACATGGACCATCTTATGTTCCATTTCTTGTCAAAAATGTTAACTCAATATACAATAGGGTGTAAACAAGAACATAGTGAACATACTTGGGCAGAGTCAAGGAAAATTGATTTAAACAATCACAAGATCAAATGYTGTTATAACCATGGCATCACTGTGCCTGAAACCACAACAACCAACAGAACAATGTTATTTGAAAAATTCTAGTTTCCTCAAATTGAAATAAAATATGAATAGTGATATTTCAACAATGAGTTACAATTCTAATCTATTCTCATTACTGATAGTTTACGGATTCAACTCTCACCAATAAATACAGTCAAAATCTAGTAAYACAATTTAGTAGAAGCCAAGTATAACAAAATTGTATTTGTTTGCACAATACTCGGTGTCTGCCTTCAAACAAAAAGCAAATGTACACTGTTTTTATCAAATGAAATTGAGCAGAAATATTTACCATCATCCACATTTAGATTMATTTCACTTCTTTGGTCAATTATACTTCTCTCTTCTCCTTTGGAAGAAAATAAAGGGTTAGAGGATTAAACAGTTAACTTCAGATATCATGAAAACAATATCATAATGCTCATTGAAAACTCTTTCTTAAACAATTTATTTGAATGGTTACAGCGACAATTGGAACAATTGGCCACGGCTAACCACAGTCTAGGATTGAGAATAACACTGAGTTAAGGAATTCAAGAATCAAGCCTATTGAGCTCAGGAAAACCAAGAACTGTCTATTTACGTTTTGGTGGTGATAAAACGTCYTCCAGACTTCTGGATAAGGGTCTTGAAGACATTTGTTTCAACTCTAACCTGATTGGGCTTGAGTTCTCACCATGACCTGCCACAGATAAAATAAAATCAGCTCTGGAAAATATTGCAAAAAACAGACGAACAAACAGACCGGTCTTCGTAGACTGCATAACATTAAGAAAAATGGCCCAATCTGATATTTCCAGATACTTGTTCTGAACAAACAGTTACACAGGATTCCAAAAATCTATTGATTGTTCTTTATGAAGATTAGGGAATATTTGAATTAGTTTGTTTTCAATTCCATCAACTGATTATTTGAAACACCCTGACAGATAATACAAATATATATTAGCTTACTTCACAGTTTCTTAATGATCCAAGTCTGTGGCATACAGAGTGATTTGATAAGGTGATTTACTAAACATTTTACATTGGAAGCATCTAGAAATCAAAAAGGTTTTCTTCACGCTTCATGTACTTATTTGAATCAGAGAGACCTTAGTTAATCTACTCTACAGAATGGTTATCATGATCATGTTAGAGACAATCATCTTGTGCCTATGTCAGAATGCAGATACAATAAAATGACAGATACAAATATGAAGGCAGGTTAGTCCCATGAAATGTAGGAATTTGTATATAAATAAAAAATCTAATTGAGATCTTATTGGCTCACGCAAAGTGACAGTTTTAACGGCATTAGTAGTTTGGTACAGCACAGTATATTCAATATTGCTACTTCCTTTTACCGCTAAAGTTATCGGTTTGCACATCTATTTCGACCCATTAATGACATGAAGAGACTTTGAGTGATGCAACCGTTKGCTATGCACACCTGGCTGAAGGAGCGACAAGATAAAGTTGAGTAAACTTCAACAGCACAATAGCGTGATATCCAATTGGGACACAGAAGGTCTGGCAAGCTAGCTTTCACTTTTTTTGTGTGCGTGTTTCGATCCTCTCTCTCTCTCACACGCACTTGCTGTCTTGACCTCTGAATGCTCGGCTATGAAAAGCCAACTGGCATTTACTCTTAAGGTGCTGACCGGTTGCACCCTTCATAACCACTGTTAATATTATTTGACCCTTCTGGTCATTTATGAATGTATGAACAGCTTGAAAAATTATCTATCCTTTATGGCCATGTACTTTTATAATCTCCAACCAGTTCGGATTTAAGTATAACTTTTGTATGACTGACGCCTTTAGTGAGAGGTCTAATGCTTAAATATTTCATCATTTCGGCCCCCCGATTTCATATTCATTATATAAATAGGCCCATGTGCACCTTCATCAGATGAACCGCAACATGTCGGCTAAAGCGATATAATTCATAAATGCATTTGAAAGTTTTTAATATTGTGATAGTGATCTGTTATCCAACAATTATTATTATTACTAACCCTGCATTATAATTATATAAAAGCCCCTTAGATATTCTGTGTTTTTATTTACAGTAGTGATGGACAGCTGRAGGCATTTTGTTTTTCCCAAGCGTGGTTTTAGAGTACTTAAGCATCGAATACATTGCAAATTTGCCCATATTGGCCTTTAGACTACACTTTACAATAGGACAAATATGTTATTGAATTCGATAAAAAAAACTGTTATAAAATGTATATTAAGTAGTCTTGCTTGTCTCAGAGCAGCTCGAAACGGTGCTGAAATAGTTGACCACAAGCGGCCTTCTAGGCAGAGCTGCAAAGAAAAAGCCATATCTCAGACTGGCCAATAAAAAATAAAAAAGATTAAGATGGACAAAAGAACACAGACACTGGACAGAGGAACTCTGCCTAGAAGGCCAGCATGCAGCMCTGTTGACTGGTGTTTTGCGGGTACTATTTAACAAAGCTGCCAGTTGAAGACTTGCAAGTCTGTTTCTCAAACTAGACACTCTAATGTACTTGTCCTCTTGCTCAGTTGTGCACCGGGGCCGCTCACTCCTCTTTCTGTTCTGGTTAGAGCCAGTTTGCTCTGTTCAGAGCCAGTTTGCTCTGTTCTGTGAAGGGAGTAGTACACAGCTTTGAACGAGAGCTTCAGTTTCTTGGCAATTTCTAGCATTTAATAGCCTTCATTTCTAAGAACAAGAATAGACTGACGAGTTTCAGAAGAAAGTTCTTTGTTTCTGGCCATTTTGAGCCTGTAATCAAACCCACAAATGCTGAGGCTCCAGATACTCAACTAGTCTAAAGAAGGCCAGTTTTATTGCTTCTTCAATCAGAACAACAGTTGTCAGCTGTGCTAACACAATTGCAAAAGGGTTTCTAATGATCAATTAGCCTTTTAAAATGATAAACTTGGATTAGCTAACACAACGTGCCATTGGAACACAGGAGTGATGGGTGCTGATAATGGGCCTCTGTACGCCTATGTGGATATTCCATAAAAAATTTGCCGTTTCCAGCTATAATAGTCATTTACAACATTAACAATGTCTACACTGTATTTCTGATCAATTTGATGTTATTTTAATGGACAATTTATTTATTTTTTCTTTCAAAAACAAGGACATTCTAAGTGACCCCAGACTTTTGAACGGTAGTATATATGTATATATATTATTTCCCAGAACACTTACCATGTGTGTTCTCGTTTTGTACTATTCTGTAGTTTCGACCCAATGATGCGTCTGACAAACAAAGAACTTTGCGTACTGCAGGCCCAGGCATAGATCAAAGCTGGCGAGACAAGAGATATGCTGGACCCTATGTCAGAGAGGTGTTTTTGGTGGTACCACGTCATGTCTATTGTCCTGCTAATAGCCCTTGTGAAAAACAAGTGTTTGAAAACATGTTTTCAAAAGGCCTCCAGGGCCGACAGATAAGTTCCTTACTTTTTCCACCTTCCACTTGCCTCTTCCATTTATTCCCATAGTAATTTGTTATGGTTTGCATTGCAAATGAGGGCATAAACTGGGTCAAGACGTCAGAGTAAGTAGACCTTTATGTAGTAAAATAAAGGTTAAATAAAAAGACATAAAATACTTTTATACTTTTATTTACTCAACACTAGTGAGACTCATGTCGCCTACGGTAGGCCTACAGTATATCTAAAAATACTTTTTTAATCTCTACATGTAGGTCTCCTGATGTAAACCCGATCGAACTTGTTGCAATAAACATTTGCATGTTTGCCTGGCATGGATTGTGAATCCATCTCGTTCCTCGCCCTATTCAACTCCGCCAATGCCGCCTGACTCTCCACCAATGACGAGACTCTCCGCGAATAATTACATTTAGAGGATTGGAGGATTCTAAATTAATTTCTAAAGGGCATTTTTCGTTAGGGCAAATCTGATCTGTGAGAATATCTAAGGCGCTTTTATATAATTATAATGTATTGTGAAAGGAAAATGACATGCACAAGAGACAGTGGTATATATTTTTATTTATCACAAATTTCTTTAACCAATTTCGGTCTTTAATGCAGGGCCGACAGACAAATTCCTTACTTCTTTTATTTTTCTGAAATTGCAACCAACTTTCTATGGCTTGTTAAAGAAATTATTATATTTTGTAGATGATTTCATTTCAAATAACCGAAAGTGAGCGATTGTAATCTGAATAAAGGGAAAAAGGCCATTCTTGAACATGGGGTGAGACATTCTTACTAATTTATAAATAAAGCCAGTTTGTTATTTAGAATTTTTTATTCCTGTTTTTAGAGGGTGAGAAACMAAAAGCACACCGTACCTATTTTTTGAAAATCGTCAGTCCACATGACTGTTTTTGTTTTTGAAAACGCCTCCATTAATTGCCACAGTTCCTGACTACTGATAGATCAGCGTTCTAGCTCCCCCTTGTGATCGTGTGGTGAAATGACAGAATGCCACCATCTACCACAAACGGTCGCGGCATAAGCTTGTAACTTTTAAAGGAAGAACCACTGTATATCTACCCAAAAGATGCAAATTCTGCCATGTGGAAGACATTGTCCTGTGCGTCTAACCCTGCTGCTTCCATCAAAGGTCAGAATGATGTGGCCAACATGATTTGCCCCCACATTTAAATCATTAGCCATTTCACTTCTAAATCACTAAATCTATGTTTGATGAGAAAATGCAAAGCTCACAGCTTGAACTTGCCCGAGATTGAGACCAGATCTCAGGCATGCTTCCTCTGGATAAGCGACTGTCGACATTCTCCATGGACCTAGGACTGATCCAAGATGGACTCCCCTCACTGCTTCTCATGCTCAGGAGCAATGGAGTGGGGACAGTGGGACTCAGATGGCCATTCCCCACTTTATCTAAGATAAACTGAGGGATGTGTGTCCGCTCAGGGAGCCCCAAATAATGCTGATTGCTCTGGGGAATGAAAGACCTTGCAAGGCGGAGATATGTTTCAGAGACTTCAGATGCTCCCGAAAGCTTTCTTTCACCAGGATCCCTATTGATGGGCTGTTGACCAATCTTGCCAGCTTCAAAGGCTCTTCTTATATGCGGGTCCCCATGATTTGGCATAGAGGACCAGTGAGGACTGCCCTCCTGTACACTTAGGTTCCCTAAACTGGTCCTTCTGACGGGGAAAGGGAGCGACCTAGTAGGTGATAGCGGGGACATCATAGAAGTTAGTGAGCTCTGTGCCGAGCCTCTACGTGACAAGGTCAGGCGATCCTGCGCCTTCTCTTCAGATCTAAACTGTGGAGAGGTAGACGTGATTCCTAGGGTATGTTTGGTGGACTCTGATCCTGACTGCATTGCTTCACGTGAGAGTCCTTTTCTCTGTTTAACCACTGGTGTTGCTCTCTCTGGATCATCCTGATGCTCCCTTGTGGGTGAGGCAATGTCTATGGAGAAGGATTTAAATGGAGAACTATCACACCTGGCTCCTTGGAAACTGGATGAACCTCTGGGCAGAGCTTTTGGATGACAGGTCTTTGAAGGACTTCTCTTCAGTTCATCGTCAGTTTTGTCTTTCCACTTTGGAATTTCAGATCTAGGCAGAGGTGTTTTAGGACTTAAGGGTCTTTCTTGATACAGGGTTGGCCCTGTTTCCATCTTACATGAATCTTGCTGATTTATAGAATCAACATGACCAACACTACAGTGACTACTCGGCAGTGATGAGTTTGAACTCCGCTTGATGAAACCCTTTTCTATTCTTTCAGTCATGGACAAGTCGGAGGCGCTGGCCTTAACCCCGTATAAGGAAGAGCTTTGCTTGTCACAGTCACYCTTCCCTAGGTCAGTTTCAATTGTTCTTAGACTAGACTGAGAAGTGGCAATTGAGTGGTGGACTGGAGATGTTTCTGAAAATGGATGGGTTTGACTATCTAAAGCCTCCTTTGGTTTGCCAACAATGACCCTTGGTCCACTATTCTCCTTCTCCCAGAAGGACTTGAGGTTATTAATCTTGGCCTTCCTGCTTTCCTGTTGACTGAGGGAACATCTAACAAGGGGCACTGGGACACGCCCCTGCCGGCTTGTGCGGGGACTGGGTGGAGAGACATGTAAAGGAATGTCCACCTTCTCATCTGGCTGGACTGTCTGAGAAGGCACTGTCAACCCCACAGATGAACTGGAATTATCTTCAGAGATAAGGATGGATTTATCCCTGAATGTACCATTGTCACCTGATGTTTTTAACATGTAGTTGCTTTCAACGGAAGATGAGGACTTTTCGTCATATGATAGAGCAGCACTGTGGTCTATGTTACACTGCTCTGAGGTTTCCACCTTTTGGGAGATGGGATGGTTAATCAGCATATGTGAGTCATTACTATTATTGCTTATTGCTCCAAAGATATTGGACTTTCTCATGCCACTAGTGTCGAGGTCAAGCTGAATATTTTGAAAAGATGATGATGCTTCAACAGTCTCAGCCTTGGCAAAATCATGCATTTTTTGGTCACAAGTATCCCCAGCACTGACAAGTACTTCACACCTCATTGTATCAGTGCTTAGTTTACTGAGCAGTATTTTAGGGCCAATTTCTCTTTCCCAAAATGATTTCAAGTTGGAGAATTGATCTAGTAACGTATCTACTCCACATGCACTCCCCTGTGGCTCCTGTTGAGTTTGGTCTATTTCTTTTTTAAGCACTAGTTCTCTAACCTCCGATGTCTTCTCATTTTTAGCTGACTGTTTGTCAGTAGCACATGTTTGCAGATCTTGCTGCTGGTCAGAATAAGTATTCACAGTGGACTGGCAGTTGACGAAGTTCAGGGTGGTGACGTCAAGCTCTTTCTGTTCACAGAGGACCACCTCCTCTTTAACTGGGCTTTGCGGTGCAGGGATTTTCTCTTCTCTTGCTTCCCATCTACTAAATATCCCTAGGAGCCCTCTCCGAGGCTTTGGAGACACACGACTAGATGGCTTCTTAGAGGCAGCATCACTTGGCATCTCATCTGTGATGATGTCGACAGGAGTCACTAGTTCATCWCTKGGTTGTTGGGGGAGCTGTGCCTGTGGCTTGTCACTGCTTCCCAGGTTCCAGCTGAACCAGTCTCGAACCTTAGCCATGGATTGACCGTCCGCCTCTGTTATCTTGGTGGGGGAGATCCCCTGGGCCGCAGCCCCCAAGAGAATGGGCTTACCTGTCTCTTGCTCAGCACAATGGAGGTCGGACACCTGAAGGGTAAGGGACTCAGCATGACGATGCTCAAGTTGATCTGTAAAGGAAATAAAACAACTTGGATTGCTCATCACTTGTATTTGCTGACATACAAATGTAGGATCTTAATTTGAGCCAGTTTGCTACAGCAGGAAAATAATCCTGCAGCAACAGGAAATGTGAATTATTATGTGGTTTATAATGAATGGACATTTTTGTAGGGGTTGATATATTTTTCATTCGGGCAAATCAAGTCAGAAGTTTAAAGTGGAAATGACACATTTTGGAAGCCTTTTTTAAAACTCAAATACACTACAAGCAGGAAAATTCTCAGCAACAAAAGAATAATCAAATTCAGATCCTACATTTGAACAGAGCAATAAATAATCAAGCAAATTATTGAATTGAACTATGTAATCTACAAGTCAGTATAATGATGAGCAATAGCATGTAATAGAAGAAAATGATTTGTAAAACATTAGACAACCATATAATTTCAAMGCCTGAATGCCCCCACCAATGAAAAAAAGAGCACATTCCTTGCAGTCCAAATTCCCCAATCACCATCAGCAAATATTATCATCATACAATAAATTMATGTGTACATTCATGTATGAAAGCAAGCAGGTTAGTGATTAAAAAACAGATCTTACAACACAAACATGGTGAGTAGTTTAAAAAGTTGTATTTCCTAAATTAATTGAATACAAACCTAAAATCATTCTCTACACTCCTCACTACAAATATTTGAATTGATTGATGGGTTGATTGTTGACTGATTGATTTTATTAATTAATTCATCAAATTAATAAAATGGAGATGCACTAGCCTTACCAGCAGGGACCTGGGCTTGGCCTGTGTCTAGGCATCTTATATCTTGCTTCTCTCTGCAACTCAGACCCTCACCTATGTCCACATGTCTCTGCGTATCATGAATGGGCTGTTGGAGCCRGCAAGGTGAACCTACAGCTGTCAAAACCTCAATGTCTTCCTTTAGTGGTCCGTGATCACCCTGGTCAATACCACTGTTGATGCCACTTATGTCTGACTGCCCCGTCTCCTCCYCTCCCTCTGGGGGGCTTGTACAGTCCAAATCCAGGAGACTGTGTTCGCCCAGCTCCTTTCCATCCTGCATCTCAGTGGGCCACTCCACGCTGCTCCTGCTCACTGCTGGGCCGAATCTCACCTGTTTCCTGTCTATCCAGACCAGGGTCTCTCTCTCTTTAGCAGGCCAGGTGTCTGAAGATGGCTCTAAGATCCCGTTACTGGAGTGCAGCGTTTGTGGACACTGTGGTTCTGGCTGGCGCCTGCAGACGTTTCGGAACTGAAGAAAGTCAGTGGAGCTGCTTTGTTTGAGGATGCTCCTAGGGGCGGGAAAGCTGGCCTGTCTGTCTGCTGGGCTGTCTGGCTGCTGGCCTGTCTGTCTGCTGGCCTGTCTGACTGCTGGGCTCTCCAAGAGAGAGTCCTGGGATCTGTTAATGATTGTTCTTGTTTTGGGGACAGGCATGCGCAGAGGTGCACTCTGGATGTTTTCGGAACAGATCGATTTTAAGTTAGTTTGATGAGCAACGCAGAACTCAGATGGTGGTAGAAACTCTGGGGGAAAAGACAATGGGGGGTGGTGGATAGAAAATTAGGGCACAAAAGCAGGTGGATAAAGCAAGCATGTTTCGAGAAGCGATTACAATGACGCCTTATGGTTAACACCACAAACATACAGTGGATCCCAATGTAGATGCAAATACATTAATTGGGTGGTGGGGCTAGGGACTTTAAGTACATTTGCATCGGATTACTTTCTTGGTTTACTTCCTTGGTTTAATTCCTTCATGGTTATTGTCATTATCATGATTTTCATAATAGCTTGGGAGATTATTCTACATGAGAGAATGTTAAAATATACCCACTGGGCACAGTCGTCAGTTCRATGTCTAGTTTTGAATTACAGTTGGTTAAGTTGTCAACTAATGTGAATTCAATAAAAAATGTCACCATGTCATTGGATTTAGGTTAAAAGTTGGGTGAAAAAAATATGAAATTCCCTTAAATTGATGACTTCTTTCAAATCCAATCAGTTTTCCATGTTGATTCAACGTCAACACATTACATTATTTTGGTTGGAATGATGTGGAAACAACGTTGATTCAACCAGTTTTTGCCCAGTGGGTAGTTAGTGCCTAGATTCCTTGAAAAACATTGTTTTCAGATACACTAGGGGAAACATTAAGGATCTCCAGCACAGACAAGTCATGCATTGCAGCTTAGGGTTTTGGAGTCAGGGTACATGCCTTTATGCGTAATCCCTCTGCTAGTCTGTATTTGCATACCTCCCCCTTTGGCTCGCCTTCCTTCTGGGAAAAACCTGACTAGTTGCTAGATACTCATTGGCTCATTTCATGAAATTGTTTCAGAGCACATACTTGAGAAATTGCCACACTATTGTTGCACGTCTTGAAATTAAGGGCAACTGGCTCAAGCACTGTAGTTACACAACTGAAGTTTACCTAAATACTAGAGCATTAGTTATTATACAATGGAAATGCAGGTTAATATTTTAGCCAAACAATGAGAATGAACAATGGTAATCATTCTTGCATTCTGTTTTGGTAATTGGAATCTACAAAATGGCTAATGGGAACTGTGTTTTCCTCTTCCCTTCTTATGAGAATGTTATGAAAGAAAGGTGGAAGAAATACAACATACATATTATGTTCATGACATGACAAAAATACATGCTTACAACAATCATGCAACGAGAACATGCTAGCAATTTGTTTAGAAAGCAACCGAGAAATACCGAAAGCCCAGGAGAGGGTTTACAACGCATGGCTTTCGATGGGATCAGTTCACCAGACTTACGGTTGTTYGCAAGGAAAATGCTTTGACTGTTTGTCCATCTAGCCGTCCACTCCATTAAAAACACAACACATGGTGTGTTACAGTTGAATCATGAATCCTGAATTACTGTAGTAAACGTGCAAATTACATGACGCCAAATCGAAACCACTTGCCTCAACATTTTTCACGAAAATGGTGGTGTCTTGGCATAGGAACCATAAAATAAAATAATATGTCAGTGTTTGGTATGCATTTGAACATTTTTGAATGTTCCGTGATATTGCKAACATAAGACTGCTAAAAACATAACTTACAGTAAGATTCATAAAAGTAACTAACTTCTCAGCTGTAAGGTTTCAGAACTTTTTTGGTGCAACATGCGGCATTGCATTAAGTCATGTTTATGACTACCTTACATAGACATTATGACAGAACATTCAAATGAAGTGTTATTACCAAATCCATATATTCACTTGATGTCCTTTTTCAGTTTATTCTTGGATACTAAAATGACACCCACAGATAATGTACAGGTAAGGAGCTCACCCCCGTCAGGTGTCTTGGTTTGCTCCATTGCTTCATTGGGTAACTGGCTGTCTGTTTCCTCCAAAGTTTCAGGTGTAAGTGGTGTGCTGTTGAATGGGTTCTGTCTCTGCTTCAGTACAGTAAGAGGAAAACACAGGTTTGTGTCAGCAATGAAACACCCATGTTGTCCACTTTTGTGTGTGTGTGTTGTGTTGTGTGTTGTGTGTGGTGTTGTGGTGTGTGTGTGTGTGGTGTGTGTGTGTGTGTTGTGGTGTGTGTGTGTGTGTGTGTGTGCGTGCGTTGCGTGCGTGCGTGTGTGCGTGTGTGTGTGTTGCCATTTCCATGATACTTTGTTACTAAATAGTAAATCAATAAAAATGAACATGAATGTGAAATAAAGTGTTACAGTTACTTCAACCAACCTTTGTGGGGGACTGCAAAACTTCTGGCAGATTGTAGCTGTCGTCCCTATGGTGAATACAATTTAAAATGTAGACATCATTATTCTTAATCTTTTAAAGAATAACATACACTTGATTAAGGCATGGGATAATCGTAATAATGTTTCATGTTTTTAAGTTATCACTCCAGCAATTATGTGGACAATTGGTCGATTATGCCTACAGTCGACCACATGACTGCCACCACATCAGTTAAGTGCAGGTGCATTTTCATTTGCTCTGCAAGCTTTGCATGCATTGCATGTATCAACAATGACAAAAAACTCACATTTTCACATCTCAGATATTTTCACTGTAGGTGGCTGACTGCAGTCCAGTTGTTTTCCTTGGTTTTAGAGTGTAATGGTACCACTCATTCACACAACATACATTCCTCAACAATGTATGAATGAGAAGTACCATGACTGTGGAAACCAAGGAAAACAAGAGCATGTGAGTTCTAACCTTAGAAGCAGATTACTAAATGTCTACTTACTGTAATGCCTGAATGACTCCTTCTTTAGCAATCATGCCCATATGATCAGGGCTAATGCTTGATCCCATTTAAAGTATGTGACAGCCTTACTAAACAGGGGCTGAGATTCAAGTTAGCTTACTTCTTTGATGGTGAAGACAAGACATGCAGTGACCCAGTTACTTTYCCCACATTTTATTAGGTTACAGCCTTATTCTAAAATTGATTAAATTGTTTTTTTCCCCCTCAATCTATCTACATTTTAGCAAATTTATWAAAAATAAAAAACTGAAATATTACATTTACATAAGTATTCAGACCCTTTACTCAGTACTTTGTTGAAGCCTCGAGTCTTCTTGGGTATGACGCTACAAGCTTGGCACACCTGTATTTGGGGAGTTTCTCCCATTCTTCTCTGCAGATCCTCCCAAGCTGTCAGGTTGGATGGGGAGCATTGTTACACAGCTATTTTCAGGTCTCTCTAGAAATGTTCGGTTGGTTTCAAGTCCGGGCTCTGGCTGGGCCACTCAAGGACATTCGGAGACTCCTGCGTTGTCTTGGCTGTGTGCTTAGGGTCGTTGTCCTGTTGGAAGGTTAACCTTCGCCCCAGTCCTGAGCGCCCTGGAGCAGGTTTTCATCAAGGATCTCTCTGTACTTTGCTCCGTTCATCTTTCCCTTGATCCCGACTAGTCTCCCAGTCCCTGCTGCTGAAAAACACCCCCACAGCATGATGCTGCCACCGCCATGTTTCACCGTAGAGATGGTGCCAGGTTTCCTCCAGAYGTGATGCTTGGCATTCAGCCCAAAAAGTTCAATCTTGGTTTCATCAGACCAGAGAATCTTGTTTCTCATGGTCTGAGAGTTTTCAGCTGCCTTTTGGTAAACTCCAAGCGGGCTGTCATGTGCCATTTACTGAGGAGTGGATCCGTCTGGCCACTTTACCATAAAGGCCTGATTGGTGGAGTGCTGCAGAGATGGTTGTCCTTCTGGAAGCTCCTCCCATCTCCACAGAGGAACTCTAGAGCTCTGTCAGAGTGACCATCTCGTTCTTGGTCACTTCCCTGACCAAGGCCCTTTTCCCCCGATTGCTCAGTTTGGCCGGGCGGCCAGCTCTAGGAAGAGTCTTGGTAGTTCCAAACTTCTTCCATTTAAAGCTGTAGAAGTTTTTTGGTACCCTTCCCCAGATCTGTGCCTCAAAAATCCTGTCTCGGAGCTCTATGGACAATTCCTTCGACCTCATGGCTTGGTTTTTGCTCTGACAGGCACTGTCAACTGTGGGACATTATATAGACAGGTTTGTGCCTTTCCAAATCATGTCCAATCAATTGAATTTACCCCAGGTGGACTCCAATCAAGTTGTAGAAACATCTCAAGGATGATCAATGGAAACAGGATGCAACTGAGCTCAATTTTCGATTTTCATAGCAAAGGGTCTGAATACTTATGTAAATAAGGTATTTCTGTTTTTTATTTGTGATAAATTTACAAACATTTTGAAAACTCTGTTTTTGCTTTGTCATTATGGGGTGTTGTGTGTAGATTGCTGACGATAATTTTTTTTTAAATCCATTTTAGAATAAGGCTGTAACGTAACAAAATTAGGAAAAAGTCAAGGGGTCTGAATACTTTCYGAAGACAGGAAGAGCGATATCTCACAAACTGCTCTCATTTCTTATATTTGTCTGTTTGTTACCTGTTTAAAATGCAATAATTAAGAATCTCTCTATGGCATTGCACTACTTAGCACAAGTTGGTAAATAATGCAAAGCAACAAAACTTTGAGTGGCTGGGAGAGGGAGAGGAGTACGTATRCGTGGTGGAAGAAGACTGAGAGGAAGATCAAGAGCTGTAGCCTCAGATGAGATTAGGGCTACTATAATTGATCATGTATTAAATCATGGTCTATCAATGAGAGAGGCTGGTCTGAGAGTGCAGCCAAATCGGCAACGCTCAACAGTGGTATATATTGCGAGAAATTTCCGGCAAAACAACAGGTAAGATGTGCATTCTGCAAGGGCATCTGACTGAACTGCACATTACAGAAGTAAATTGAGCAAAGCCTCCAAACCCACTTGTGTGTAATTGTTTTTGTATTTCTGATTTGGATCCAAAGGTTACCYCCMACAGGTGGGAGAGGTAGGATTTTCACTGCTGTGCAGGAAACTACAATCGTTGATACGGTCATCAGAAACAATGGCATAAAACTCACAGAGATTCGGGACAGAGTGTTGGCAGACAACATTACATTTGAAAATATTCACAATGTAAGCATAACAACTATTTCYAGAGTCATGTTTTACACTGTCCCCTTTGAGAGGAACTCTGAAAGATTCAAGCAACTCAGGAACCAATATGTCCAGGTAAGATGACTATAAAATATAGAACTGGTTTTGAACAAAACCAAACAGGGCAAAGGCACACAATGGCATGTTTTAAGGTATAATGTAAACTACCGTAATAGCCTAACTCTTATGTTGCCTTGTGGATTTATTTTAGAGAGTCATGGAGATTGAAGCCAGGCAAACACCCCACATATTCATCTTTGTGGATGAGACTGGTTTCAACTTGGCCAAAACACGGCGGCGAGGAAGGAATGTGATTGGGAAAAGAGYCACAGTGGTTGTCTCGGGCCAGAAGGGTGCCAACATCACAATGTGTGCAGCAATATCCTCTAATGGATTGCTGTTACACAAACCGCTAATTGGGCCATGCAACACCGAGCATCTCATTTCATTCTTGGATAACCTCTATGGAAGGGTTGTGCCAAGAGAGGAAAGGGTTGCAATGAGGTGAAATCGGCCAACATTTGTAATTGTATGGGACAATGTGGCATTTCACTACTCCCGTGCAGTCACAGAGTGGTTTGCAGCCCATCCCAGGATGGTGTCGCTTATCCTCCCACCTTACTCTCCATTCCTCAACCCCATTGAGGAATTATTTTCCTCGTGGAGGTGGAAGGTTTATGACCACCATCCACATGATCAAATGTCCCTGGACGAAATGAATGCTGGATGCCTGGACATATCTGCAGRAGATTGCCAGGGATGGACCAGGCATGCCAAAATATTATTTCCTATGTGTATTTCCCAAGATGACATAAGATGTGATGTGGATGAGAACCTGTGGCCAAATGCAGAAGACAGGGTTGACTAGCATTGCTACTGTATCTGTATCGGTAGATGGTGAATATACAAATTATTGTATTTTGGAATCACTCAAGGCCAAAAAATTACATAAAACATATTGAAGCATATTGCATCATGTCTGATTCATTCCTGTAACATATAYTKCAGTGAATTCTAAACAGTAGAGAGGTGTCATTCTTGTTTTGTAAAGAAATGTTACAAAAGAGAACATTGTGTAATGCTACCTGTTGTTAGTATTTTTTAGGTCATTGTTTAATGAGTGACAAAGTGTGCTTGTTGGGTGACAACCTTTGCTAGTGTTGTGGAAGAATGAGTTGATTTGAGACATGTATGAAGTGTTTGGTAGTTTTACTACATTTTGGATGTCAAATTAACTACTTTGCCAAGCTGAAAGTTGGTTAGGAGAACTGTGCGAAGAGTTTTGAAAAAGTGACCTAAGTATTGAGAAATGGGTCCTAGCGATTGTAAAAAAAAAAAAACTCTAAGAAGAAAGTGGAAAGCAGCATCATTCTTGTTTCAAACAATCTGTTGACTGCATTTGATCTAACAGAACAGCATGCAAACGTATGTATCTAACTTTGAATCTAACATCGAGGAGAAGGAACTGCGCCGCTTGCGTGACAGGGGGCGAGGCTTTGTGTGTCGGAAGCAGCCGCAGCAGGAGAAAGGGAGAGAGATGACAAACAGAGTAAACTATAAAAATGGACATYACACGCAGCCCTAAAAACAACCATAGTTTCTAAAAACATGAACACAATGGCAGGGGTGTAAAGTACTTAAGTAAAAATACTTGAAWTGACTACTTAAGTATTTTTTGAGGGTATCTGTACTTTACTTTACTATTTATATTTWTGACAACTTTTACTTTTACTTTACTACATTCCTAAAGAAAAGTATGTACTTTTTACTCCATACATTTGCCCTGACACCCAAAAGTACTTGTTACATTTTGAATGCTTAGCAGGACAGGAAAATATTCTAATTCACACACTTATCAAGAGAACATCCCTGGTCATCCCTACTGCCTCTGATCTGGCGGACTCACTAAACACATGCTTCATTTGTAAATGATGTCTGAGTGTTGTAGCGTGCCTTTGGCTATCCGTAAATTTGAAAAACAAGAAAATGTTGCCGTCTAGTTTGCTTAATATAAGGAATTTGAAGTTATTTTCCATTTACTTTTGATACTTAAGTATATTTAAAACCAAATACTTTTAGACTTTTACTCAAGTAGGTTTTCTACTGGGTGACTTTCACTTTTACTTG
Source organism: Salvelinus sp. IW2-2015 (assembly GCF_002910315.2). Classification (NCBI taxonomy): domain Eukaryota; kingdom Metazoa; phylum Chordata; class Actinopteri; order Salmoniformes; family Salmonidae; genus Salvelinus; species Salvelinus sp. IW2-2015. The sequence continues at coordinate 7,210,725 of NC_036863.1, read as the reverse complement.
AGTCATTTTCTAGGTATMTTTTACTCAAGTATGACAATTTTTCCACCACTGCACAATGGGTCCATATCATGGAACTCTCACCTGTAGTAGTTCTTGTGCTGTGCCGGTGGCTCCTCTAAAAGGCCCGAGAGTTCTGGAGGAACATACACATCCTGGTTCTCACTGTTCACGAAGCTGGGCCTCTCTGCCCACATCTGGGAGAGCTCCACTACAACACAGAACAAATGGGATGCAGGACTCAGTAAAACCACTGACAAACCAGATGAAGACACATACTGTATGTCTGTGTCACGGGTGGGATCTAAACCCCAATCTACTGTTCGGGAAAACAACCATTAAGCCAAGAGGAAATTAACTTTTGGGCCAAGGGTGACATTGATTTTGAAGTTGCAGGCAGGGCTACCTCAGTCCAACTCACCTCCGCTCTATTTGTCACAATACATCTAACAGCCATCCCTCTCATGAAGTGAAGGATGGAATGAGCCTTCCTATTGGACAAACTTAGGTGCAACACCCTCTGTCTACTGAACGTCAACCAGCTATAGAAAATAGAAAAATTCATGCTATTCCAGAGAGCAAAACTGCCTGCACATGACAGAGGGGTACATGAAGAGTAAAGTGCATTATTTAATTATCCTGTTGTGTTCTTGTTTCAGAGTCAACTGTTCATATCAAKGTTCACCAATGTAATATCCACCAAACAATATTTCAACAAATGAAATGCTAGAGTTACTGTACATTTTAAGGGAATTTGTGAGCAATTTCTGCAATGCAGCATTTAGACATACAAATCCGTAATGGTCTCTGCAAGAGTCAAGGACTGTCTAAAGTTGCAGCTTGACACGGCTATAACTCACATATGGTCACAGGTTTCCTCCGACTTATGGATGCTCTGATGATGTCAGAACCATGGATCCTGTCTCTATGACGCCTTGACTTTGTCTCATAGAACCACTCTCCAGTCAGGTACTTCAGCTTGCCCTTGTCACATTCTTGCTTTTGTAGATTCCTAAGTGTAGAGAGGGTAAACGTTCAAAATATGGACACTTAACAATGGAAAACCAGAAATTAAGACCAGGCAGAGGCAATACAATAAGTTGATGGCAGCTTATGTCAGGACCTGGAAAACCTTATTGAGTTTCCTGCTAGCAGGGGCATTTACAGTAACATAAGCATATGTGCTCGTTTTTTTTAATGAAGATGCATGCTGTTGGTTATGAATCTGTGATGTAATCCTTGTTATGAGTCCCATGTATTACAGTTGTTTCACATGATTTCAACAACACCTTGTCAACATTTCTTATGAACAAAACACAGTGCAATCAAGCACACGTTTGAATTAATGTTGTCTAAGTGCGTGTGTGTGAGAGAGAGAGAGAGAGAGAGAGAGAGAGAGAGAGAGAGAGTGTATGTAATACTCAAACCATTTATATGTTGAATTAATTAAGAAAAAGTAGTAGAAGGTACACAGAGTAAGTTTTTAAATACAAAATCATTAGAAGGTACACCCAGTACATTTTTTTAAATACAAAAGCAGTAGAAGGTACACCCAGTACGTTTTTTAAAATACAAAAGCAGTAGAAGGTACACCCAGTACGTTTTTTAAAATACAAAAGCAGTTAGAGGTACACCAGTACATTTTTTAAATACAAAAGCAGTAGAAGGTACCCCAGTACGTTTTTTAAAATACAAAAGCAGTAGAAGGTACACCCAGTAGTTTTAATTAAAAAAAGCAGTAGAAGGTACACCCAGTACGTTTTTTAAAATACAAAAGCAGTAGAAGGTACACCCAGTACTTTTTTAAATACAAAAGCAAAGTGAGTAGAAGGTACACCCAGTAATTTTTAAAATACAAAAGCAGTAGAAGGTCCACAATACAGTTTTTAAATATAAAAGCAGTAGAAGGTACACCCAGTACGTTTTTAATATAAAAGCAGTAGAAGGTACACCCAGGTAAGTTTTAAATAAAAGCAGTAGAAGGTACACCCAGTAAGTTTTTAAAATAAAAGCAGTAGAAGGTACACCAGTAAGTTTTTAATATAAAAGCAGTAGAAGGTACACCCAGTACGTTTTTAAATAAGTAGTAGAAGTACACCAGTAAGTTTTTAATATAAAGCAGTAGAAGGTACACCCAGTAAGTTTTTAAATATAAAAGTAGTAAAAGGTACACCCAGTACGTTTTTAATAAAAGCAGTAGAGGTACACCCAGTACGTTTTTAATATAAAAGCAGTAGAAGGTACACCCAGTAAGTTTTTTAAATTATAAAAGCAGTAGAAGGTACACCCAGTAATTTTTAAATATAAAAGCAGTAGAAGGTACACCCAGTACGTTTTAATATAAAAAGAGTAGAAGGACACCAGTAAGTTGTGTAAAAAAAAGCGAAAGTACACCCAGTAAGTTTTAAATATAAAAGCAGTAGAAGTACACCAGTACGTTTTATAATTAAAATCAGTAGAAGGTACACCCAGTAAGTTTTTAAATAAAAAGCAGTAGAAGGTACACCCAGTAAGTTTTAAATATAAAAAGCGGAGGGGTAGAAGGTACACCCAGTAAGTTTTTAAATATAAAAGCAGTAGAAGGTACACCCAGTAAGTTTTTAATATAAAAGCAGTAGAAGGTACACACAGTAAGTTTTTAAATATAAAAGTAGTAGAAGGTACACCCAGTACGTTTTTAATATAAAAGCAGTAGAAGGTACACCCAGTACGTTTTTAAATACAAAAGCAGTTTGAATTCCGTCACAACCTTGTGTTTTTATTGTTTATGAGGCTCTTCACATATCTCAGCAGTATGTTTTTTATTTTAAAATGCCTTTGTAGTCAACCCAAACCAATGTTTTTATTATTAAACAAATTAGGATAAAAATAATAAGGAAACAGGCATATCTATTAAATACATGCTCCAGAACTTTGGTGACTAATAAGTCTTTTTTAAGCTGGATGTATCAATGTGTAGTTCAAACGTGCATAATCTATGAGCACAATTACTGTCTTACCTCAATTAGCCACGTTATCCCTAGTTTGAAAKCAACTGTTTTTCTGCATGCTGTTCTGCGCCCTTTTCCCTTATATTTTTCCCCACATGGGCCAGCCCCCTAGCAATTTGAGTTCTAGCCAATGAGCTACAGCGCCTCACCATTTGAGTGACAGCTAGCAAGACGTACACACAGTAGAGTGAGTGAGAGAGAGAGCAATGACGTGGTGCACATATCTGCACATATGTGAGGTAGTACGCAATTTTTSGGGACCACTTTTGGGGACTACTTTCAGAACTACAGAACTACTGGCTAAAAAAGTATACAAAAGTACCGGAGAATCTCTTTAATATCTTGGAGTTTCCCCACACTGCTATAATACTTTTCTTTAACCCTACCACTGTATTCCAGGGCGTGTCCTCAGGGCATGTGCTTACCATCTGGCGAGCATCTTCACAGACATTTTCAACCTCTCCTTGTCCCAGTCTGTAATCGCCACATTTTTGAAGCTGACTACCATCATTCCTGTTCCCAAAAACTCTAAGGCTTCATGCCACAATGACTACCACCCTGTAGCACTCACATCTGTAATAATGAAGTGATGACTACCGCCCTGTAGCACTCACATCTGTAATAATGAAGTGATGACTACCGCCCTGTAGCACTCACATCTGTAATAATGAAGTGCTTTGAAAGGCTGGCACACATCAACTCTATCATCTCAGACACTCTGGACCCAATCTAATTTGCACACAGCCCTGACAGATCCACAGACAACGCAATCTCAACTCTAAGGCATCCTGTGAACTCACTTCACACGCTGTTCCTCAGCCCTCTTCAGATCTGTGTCCCTCTTTAATACGGACAGGATCATCTCCTGCTCCTCCTCCGTCAGGTAACTCAGGTCAATCATGGTGCCGAGCCCACCCTGCAGGTCTTATCTCTTCTCAGAAAACAAAATGGTTGCCAACTCCACTCAAAGCCACTGTTCAGGGTGAGTCTGTGATGGTGATGGTTCTCCCTAGTTTGGGTCAGTGGCTTGGTGGAGAATCCAGGTATAGTTATGGATATGGGTTATTGGAATTCCAGCAGCCCCTGGTACAGAGGTCCTTGAAGTCAACGTGTGGGTTAGTGAAGGTGGGTTACGTGCTAAAGTCCAGGCGTCAGTTGAGTTTCCAAAGGCTCATATTCAGTGGGTAGATGGCTGGGTGAGGGGAGCAGGTAGGTGTTTGGCAGACCTCTGTCTCAATCTCAGTATTACTGATGAACTTTTTGCACTCTCCTTGCTGAAGGGGAATGTATTGCCAGGTTTGTATGGACGCGGTAGGGTTAGCTTGGTGCAGCTGCTYGTATATATGTGGTGGTGGTCTGTCAGGGATCCATCATTAGCACCTGCAAAACACAGCAAAACACAATATAAGAGTCTAATTTAAAAAAATCTATATTAATAATACTTATTTTAGACTGACAGTAAAACATACAGACCTGCATCTTCTTACATATTCTCTAAACACTTTCATGATCTTTTGTTGAAAACATTTTTCCCTTTAATAGCTTTTTATTCCAGAGCCTTTTCATCAAGTATTCAAATGTAATCATTTCCCATGATTGGGGTAACAGGCAAGATGCCATTTTCYCATATCAACCTCACAAGTCAGAGTGAGGCGTTGTGATTATAGGAGACATGTGATACGGTATTGTCAGCTGACTGAAAGAATGTACCGTTTGAACACTCTTAAAAACATTTTGAGTGGATTCCCTTAGAGAAAGCCGTAGTTGTCCTAAAATTGAATTAAGCTTAACTCAAATTAGGCACCAGTTTAGGACTTRTATCCATATGGAAAGGCCATTATATTTTCCTACAATCAGTTTTTGTTTCAGTTGCGGTTTAAGTTATAGTATGAGTAAATGGTTCAAATGACGAAGAATTAACTTGTTTAGGTGAACTTCGAACTGGAGCTGATGTATGATGAGACAGTGAGACAGTGGAATGGTGCTGTAATGGATAGCTGCCGTTTTACGGAGAATCCTCGATGAAAGGTGAGTATTGGTGAGGACACTCTTCTGTTCGCCTACTAACAAATTGACATCTCCTTGACCACTTGACCACTTATCGGTTTCTGGGTCACGGAGGAGAGAGGACGGAGGAGAGAGCACAACATTACTGAACGTCGTCACTTCCTTTTGAACGCGGAACGAGGGAGAACTTGGTTTGTTGTTTTGGAAAGTTTTGAAAGTCTCTGAAAAAGTGATCTATTGAAAAAGTTTTGTTACTAGCTAGCTACTTTTTGAGTTTGGATCCCGCAATGGGGTTGGCATCCGTTGCTGGGACTGCTGCTAGGGATCCTGCCGACCAAGGGTCTGATGAGCTGCTTGGTGTAGCAGCTAGCCTAGCTGCCACTGTTAGCTGCCTATCAAGCTAGCAAKGTTTCCATGAGGGCTAGAACGCATACCACGATGCGGTTAGACCTTGTGGCTGGAACCGAGCATTGTGTTGGGCTTGTGACTGTCTAGATCCAGGCTATTTGTTTCTATTTCCATTATCACTGTGACCTGCTCTGTCCGGAACTGCGAGGACTAACAGCGTAGCCTACGTTGCTACCATGACAAAGACCAAAGCCGGTGGGAGTACTGTTGAAGAAGTGGTTTCTCTCTATCACAGGTGAAGGATCTTTTAAACAAACTAAAAGACTTCTAACAGCAGTTGTTACAAAAACTAGAAAATAGCTTCAAGTTTTGTTCCCAAACACTGGTGGAGTCAACTAATAAAATAATGGACGACCAGACCAGAGAGATCTAGGACCTGAAGAACAGTTTGCAGTTCTCTCAGGGTCAGCTCGATGAGTTTAAACAGGAAAACGGCAAGATGACAGCAATCTGTAAGTCATTGAGAGAGGACATCAGTTCTGTATGTGAATCGGAGCACCATAAAATCCATTATTAAAAAATGGAAAGAACATGGCACCACAACAAACCTGCCAAGAGAGGGCCACCCACCAAAACTCACGGACCAGGCAAGGAGGGAATTAATCAGAGAGGCAACAAAGAGACCAAAGATAACCCTGAAGGAGCTGCAAAGCTCCACAGCAGAGATTGGAGTATCTGTCCATASGACCACTTTAAGCCGTACACTCCACAGAGCTGGACTTTACGGAAGAGTGGCCAGAAAAAAGCCATTGCTTAAAGAATAAAATAAGCAAACACATTTGGTGTTCGCCAAAGGGAATGTGGGAGACTCCCCAAACATATGGAAGAAGGTACTCTGGTCAGATGAGACTAAATTTGAGCTTTTTGGACATCAAGGAAAACGCTATGTCTGGCACAAATCCAACACCTCTCACCACTCCAAGAACATCATCCCCACAGTGAAGCATGGTGGTAGCAGTGTCATGCTGTGGGTATGTTTTTCATCGGCAGGGACTGGGAAACTGGTCAGAATTKAAGGAATGTTGGATGGCGCTAAATACAGGGAAATTCTTGAGAGAAACCTGTTTCAGTCTACCAGAGATTTGAGACTTGGACGGAGGTTCACCTTCCAGCAGGACAATGACCCTAAGCATACTGCTAAAGCAACACTCAAGTGGTTTAAGGGGAAACATTTAAATGTCTTGGAATGGCCTAGTCAAATCCCAGACCTCAATCCAATTGAGAATCTGTGGTATGACTTAAAGACTGCTGTACACCAGTGGAACCCATCCAACTTGAAGGAGCTGGAGCAGTTTTGCCTTGAAGAATGGGCAAAAATCCCAGTGGGTAGATGTGCCAAGCTTATAGAGACATACCCCAAGAGACTTGCAGCTGTAATTACTGCAAAAGGTGGCTCTACAAAGTATTGACTTTGGGGGGGGGGTGAATAGTTATGCACGCTCAAGTTTTCTGTKTTTTGTCTTATTTCTTGTTTGTTTCACAATAAAAAATATTTTGCATCCTMAAAGTGGTAGGCATGTTGTGTAAATCAAATGATACAAACCCCCCAAAATCTATTTTAATTCCAGGTTGTAAGGCAACAAAATAGGAAAAATGCCAAGGGGGTGAATACTTTCGGAAGCCACTGTATTTCTCTCTTTGAGACAACTACCCAGGAAATGGCTGAAACTAAGCCATATTAACATATGTAGCCTTAGAAATAAGATTAATGAAATCAATAACTTGCTAACATCAGATAATATTAATATTTTAGCCATTTCTGATATAAATACTATGCATGCCAGTCTCTCTTGGCTAAGAGTTGAGGAGAGACTGACTGCATCACTTCTTTTTATAAGAAACATTAATGTGTTGAAAATCTTGTGCTGTGCTAGCTGTTTCACATTCCCTGAGACCAACCAGAAATGTTTCCTTTGACAAATATTCCCAGATTTTCATAAAACAGCCACACGTGGTCTCTTGTTTCTACATCATCAAATTTTTCACAAGTCAAAAGAGTAGGCTATAATCCACTAGGTGTGTGTCTTTTGGTGCAGCGGGAGCAGGCAGGGGTAGTGCAGCCGGAGTGTCGCTCAGCCACCACAATGCTGCTGGTTTAGTAAAGTTAGTTCAAAGCTGAATGTCTTGGAAGATCACATAATGATTCATTAGTATTCTACACAACACAGTCGTGAAGAAGGCACAACAATGCCTCTCCCCCCTCAGGAGGCTGAAAAAATGTGGTATGGGCTCTCAGATCCTCAAAAAGTTCAACAGCTACACCATTGAGAGCATCTTGACTGGCTGCATCACCGCTTGGTATGGCAACTGCTTGGCATCCGACAGCAAGGCGCTACAGAGGGTAGTGCGTACGGCCCAGTACATCACTAGGGCCGTGCTCCCTGCCATCCAGGACCTCTATACCTGGCGGTGTCAGAGGCAGGCCCAATTTTTTTTGTCAAAGACTCCACCCACCCAGGTCATAGACTGTTCTCTCTGCAACCGCACGGCAAGCGGTACCAATGCACCTTGTCTGGAACGAACAGGACCCTGAACAGCTTCTACCCTCAAGCCATAAAACTGCTAAATAGTTAGTTAAATAGTTGCCCAGACCCTTTTTGCACAAACTTGTTTTTGACTAATCACATATACGCTGCTGCTACTGTTTATTGTCTATCCTGTTGCCTAGTCACTTTATTCCTAGTTATATGTACATAGATAACTCAATTACCTCTTACACATCGACTCGKTACTGGTACCCCGTGTATCTAGCCAAGTTACCATTGCTCATTGTGTATTTATTATTACTTTTATTATTACGTGTTTTACTTTTCTATTATTTTCTATTTTCTTTCTCTCTCAATTGTTGGGAAGTTTCACTGTTAGTCTACACCTGTTGGTTACGAAGCATGTGACTAATAACATTTTATTTKATTTGGTTTCCTTTGACCACACAGTCACACAGTCCCAGATCACTGGTACTCTGTTGTAACATGCAAGCATTCCTTTTGGTGCTCTAAGAGTTTCCTTCAAGACAGCTCGCGGTGTATGAAGGAGATTGGCGCTCGATAGTTCATTTCCATTCGATGTTAATCAGTGGGCTCGTCACAAGGTAGATTTATTGTCATACACTACATGACCAAATGTATGTGGACACCTGCTCATCGAACATCTCATTCCAAAATCATRGACATTAATATGGAGTTGGTCCCCCCCTTTGCTGCTATAACAGCCTCCACTCTTCTGGGAAGGCTTTCCACTAGATGTGGGAACATTGCTGCGGGGACTTGCTTCCATTCAGTATTGCTTCCAAGACCATTTGTGAGGTCGGGCACTGATGTTGGGTGATTAGGCCTGGCTCGCAGTCGGCGTTCTAATTCATACCAAAGGTGTTCGATGGAGTTGAGGTTAGGGTTCTGTGCAGGCCAGTCAAGTTCTTCCACACCGATCTCTACAAACCACTTCTGTAGGGACCTCGCTTTGTGCACGGGGGCATTGTCATGCTGAAACAGGAAAGGGCCTACCCCAAACTGTTGCCTCAAAGTTAGAAGMACAGAATAGTCTAGAATGACATTGTATGCTGTAGCATTAAGATTTCTCTTCACTGGAACTACTGCACACTTATTTGCAATATAACGATACGTGGCTGGCCCGGTTGAGATCTAAACACCTGATAAAATCTCACCATTAGCACAAAGCAGGATATTATGCAACATCAGTGAGAGGTGCCTTTGACTATATTTGGAAGCAAAATCGTTCTCTATTCAATCACAGAACTGTTGAATTCTGCTGGCTCTGAGGTTGAGTCATAAGTGAGCCATAAAGAGGTGCTTCATTGTGAGGTCAAAAGGGAACAGATAGGGAGGGAAGGGCAGCATCCCATATGGCACMCTATACAGTATTACGTGTCACCAGAGCCCAAAAGGCCCTGATCAAAAGTAGTGCACTGAATAGGGAATGGTATGCAACTTGGGACCCAAGCAAATCATCCCCAACATCCCCAACTGTATCAATAATAATTCAATAATAATCAAATAATATTTTTGTATTTTGTAGATCTCTTTTGACAAAGACAAGAAAGACACAGTGTGCAACTTTGCATCCATAAAGCCTCATTGGCCACCCCTTCAATAGCTGTGGTGTTCTTGAGCAATTYAGATACATTTAGATAATACTTTTGCTAAAGACCATGTAATGGAAACCAATTCATAATGTATAATTGTACTATGTATGAATTTAGATGTAGAGTATAGTTGAAATAATCTGAAATTATTGYGCACAAGATTATTTCATAAATTGTCATCACAGAGAGAATCTGCTCAACCTGGAGTAGGGTGAAATTGCCCCTAGATGCTGATCTTGGGTCAGTTTAGCATTTTCCTTACCTAATGGTTAAGATTAGGATTGGGGGAGGGGAAGCTGATCCTAGATCTGTACCTAGGGGCAACTTCACCACAGGGCGCACAACCTCATCAAATACATTTTTCCATTTTATTCATTTAGCAGATGCTCTTATCCAGAGTGACTTACAGTTAGTGCGTTCATCTTCAGATAGCTAGGTGGGACAACCACATATCACAGTCATAGTAAGTACATTCATCTACAGATAGCTAGGTGGGACAACCTCATATCACAGGCACAGTAAGTACATTTTTCCTCAATAAAGCAGCTATCAGCAAATTACCATACTGAACATGGTATGGAAATGAACTATCAAGCGCCAATCTCCTTTACACAACTGGTGAGTTGTCTTGAAGGAAACACAGAGCACCAAAATGAATGCTGCATGTTACAACAGAGTACCAATGATCTGGAACTGTGTGACTGTGGTCAAAGGAAACCAAATCAATGTGACCGGCAAAGCTTGAGGTACTATGGGGATTACCAATCATCTTCACCATTTATAAAAATGTAACTAGGCAAGTCAGTTAAGAACAAATTCTTACTTCCAATGATGACCTAGGAACAGTGGGTTAACTGCCTTGTTCAGGGGCAGAACAACAGATTYGTACCTTGTCAGCTCAGGCTTTGATCTTGCAAACTTTTGGTTACTAGTCCAACACTCTAACCACTAGGCTACCTGCCACCCATAAACAGAGCACATCATTAACTTTAAAGAATGCTACAAATCCTGTTTTCCCCAAGGGGACTGGTTGCTTTGCTATGTACACAATCAGATTAGACTGCATTTCCTTATTTGCAGCAGTAGCACTTCCTTCAGAAAATGGAAGTTTGAACCAAGACAACTATGCCAGTGATAAGCAATATGGGCACATACATTGMTTGTAGTAGTCCATGTGTCTTTCAATGTTGTAGCGAATGTATCGTAAAATAGGTTAGAACAAAATGGCTAATGGAGCTACAGTAAAATACTTCTATTCGTTCTTTGTCACCGGATGAAATGCATGAGACTGAAATAAAAACAGACACCTAATGTATAAACCTACTAACTAAGTTCCACATTCAGAGGGCAGTACACTTGGGGTGGCAGGTAGGCTAGCGGTTAGAGTGTTGGGACAGTAACCAAGAGGTTGCTTGTTTGAATCCCTGAGCTGGTGAAGTGGAAAAATCACCTGTTTTTCCCTTGAGCAAGGTAGTTAATCAATATCATCAGGGAGCAGTTGTGGGGTTAAGGCAGCCCCTGCTCTTCTTTGACTCAGAGGGGTTGGGTTAAACGCAGAAGACACATTTCGGTTGAATAATTKTCAGTTRTGCAACTGACTAGGTATCCCCTTTCTCTACACTGGCCTTTAAACCTGACATGTTTTCCCAATGCCAGTAGGGGCGGATCAGTCTATGAATAGGCAGCTAAGGAAAGATCTCAGATAAGAATATGCATAACTATTTTAATGTACAATCTAGGGTACCCTTGRTTTAGGTTTGTTATACATCTGCGCTGTTGAACACATTTAAAAATCCGGCGTTTAGATCTCACCAACCACATATCRTTCTATGGCAACTCGATGTACTGTACAAATTACTTGTATGCTAGAAACAGGATGTATGCTTATAGGGATTTTAACCCCCCCTCCTTTACACACCTGGTGAGAAGTCTTGAAAGAAACGCTTAGAGCACCAAAAGGAATGCTTGCATGTTACAACAGAGTACCAGTGATCTGGGACTGTGTGGTCGAAGGAAAATATGTGAAAATATGTGAGGTCAATGTTAAGCCACAGGTTTGCAGAGAACATAATACAAATGTCAATGGAGTGTACCATTTTTTGGTATTTGTTTACAATGTATGGTTGTAGGTGAAACATCTAATGAGTGTAGCTTGCATAAGCACGTCTGCCCTGTGCTTGCTCACTTCAGAGAGCTCACCAATTTAGAGGTTGATTTGAGTGTGGTGCATGCAGCATCCAAGACTCCTGGCACAAATATTTTCAATTGAGACCAATGGAAGCTGATATTTTAAAAGRAGGCCTGTCCACCTGGGCTCTGGGGTTGAAGTTTCCCCTAGGTACAGATCTAGGATCAACTTCTCCTCCCCCAACACTAACCATTAGTGGAGGGAATTCAAAACTGACCCCAGATCAGGGTCTAGGGTCAAATTCACACACACCATGGCCCTTGGATTTAATAAGACCTTGGATTAACTTTTAACTGGCCTTTCAACAAAGCATGAACATGCATGAAAAATAATGCTTCCCAAAATGTATGTCCTCATATCATTTTAATGTTGTGATCTGATATTTTTTCTAGAGCTAGGCCTACACATTATTTTTCACTGATCTGATTCTGTTTAGCAGAAGCTGCTGGGAGAGATACAGTTGAGTTGGAACTTCAATTGAATTTACGTAACAATGGGGAAATGGCAAAATGGTCAGTTTGCAAGTTTTATTGAATCTAGGAAACAAAAATTACACGGCATAAATCAAGTGCGGCAGTTGATTTACAATATGTAACATTTCCCGCAATGTATTGTTTTTTGGCTAMATATTGCGTTAGGTACAGTATTCAGAAATAGCCTTATTAAAACACGACTGTCATCATCGCACGCAATACATAGAGAAAAATAAACATTGTTTTAATGTATATTCAGAAAAAGGCAGATAACACTTACCCAAGACAAGACAACTGGGTTGCACGGTGAGAACAACTTCTTGAGCGGTCCSGAGGAGATGGATTATGTCCAAACCCAAGCACGAGGCTCAGCCGATGAGTCGAAACTCACAGCATGAAAGATTTCGTTAGATGCTGACATTTCCTGGTGAGCCTCGCTACTCAATGAAAGATTGTTGATGATGTTCATGTCATAAAGAAACATGAATGCTGACTTCGTTGTTCTATTGGTTTTGTGACTGTTTAAATTAGTTTAAACTAATTTATTAAGTCTGGGTGGAGATTGCGTTAGTGTGTGTGTGTGTGTGTGTGTACATGGGAATGTAGAGTTTTTGTGGGGGAGAAATAACGGAATACATACATACATACATACGCCTTGCCTTTCTACTTTATCCGAAATGTAATATGCTGCTCTACCAGCTAACAATCCTAGGGAAAGAGAACGGGTTTATAATGTTACCCGTAATGTTTTCCTGATGTTTGAGTGTCCAGATTTCCGTTAGTTAGTGGAACATTCAGGAAGCATTCACACCCCTTTACTTTTTCCACATTTGTTGTGTTACAGCCTGAATTTAAAATGTATTCAATATATTTATTTATTTTTGTCACTGGCCTATATACAATACCTCATAATGTCAAATTTGATATTTTTATTTTTATATTTTTTATATTGTAGTTACTCCACAATACTAACCTAATTGACAGAGTGAAAATAAGGAAGCCTGTACAGAATACAAATATTCCAAAACATGCATCTTGTTTGCAACAAGGCTGCAATACTGCAAAAAAATTKGCAAATSAATTAACTTTTTGTACTGAATACAAAGCGTTATGTTTGGGGCAAATCCAATGCAACACTTTACTGAGTACCACTCTMCATATTTTAAGTATAGTGGTAGCTGCATCAGGTTATGGGTATGCTTGTAATCTTTAAGGACTGGGGAGTTCTTCAGGATAAAAAAGAAACGGAATGGAGCTAAGCGCAGGCAAAATCCTAGAGGAAAACCTGTTTCAGTCTGCTTTCCATCAGACACTGGGAGATGAATTCACCTTTCAGCAGGACAATATCCTAAAACACAAGGCCAAATCTTAACTGGAGTTGCTTACCAAGAAGACAGTGAATGTTCCTGAGTGGCCGAGTTACTGTTTAGACTTAAATCTGCTTGAAAATCTATGGTAAGACCTGAAAATGGTTGTGTAGCAATTATCAACAACCAATTTGACAGCTTGAAGAATTTGGAAAAAGATTATGGGCAAACGTTGCACAATCCAGATGTGGAAAGCTCTTAGAGACTTACCCAGAAAGACTCACAGCTGTAATTGCTGCCAAAGGTGATTCTACAAAGTATTGACTCAGGGGTGTGAAAAATTATGTAAATGAGATATTTATGTATTTGATTTTCAATACATTTGCTAAAATGTCTAAAACATGTTTTCACTTAGTCATTATGGGATGTTGTGTGTACATATACACAGAACATGGTTACCATGTTCTCAGAATATAAGACATTAATGTTCTAGACACGTTACAGGGGACGTTGCAATAACAATGTGTCCAGCTTTAGGAGAATATTCCATCAACTTCCCACCAAATATGCACACAACATGGTTGCCACTTGCTCAGAATTAATGTTCTAGACACATTTAATTGGAATGTTGCAAGAACATTTCTGTGTATATCAAAGAAACGTTCTCCAAAAAAGAACGACACATCACACCCTGTTATTGTTGCCAAGCCCATCAAGGTGAGCCACTGATCCATTCACAGCTCMTTTTGTCAGTTGGCAAGGTTAGGGATACTCACACACAGTGCATGTTCATTTATACAGTAATTATTATTCAACATATCTTCACCTAGGATATGAACTCACAACCTCTTAGTTCACAGCATTCAGATATTCCTGCTACTCCACCATGTCTTTGTCAGTTATCTGTTCATTGGACTATTCTCTCATCATCGATTTTATTGGCTTATTTCAAAAATTGAAGGGTTTTCTGCRTAGTTGTCTAATCTTGGTGGGGTATATTAACCTGTTTTAATGATACTTCTGAATCACTATGATTAATGAAAGTCTTTCTTCAGTGTACTTTTAACAGAGCTGAGATTTACTTCAAAGTGCATTCCCCGTATTGCTTACACCTATCAAGTTGTTTCAGATCTACACCAGTGTCTAAGGAGGAGGGGGTAGGTGTCACGACTTCCGCCGAATTCGGTCCCTTTCCTTGTTCGGGCGGCGTTCGGTGGTCGACGTCACCGGTCTTCTAGCCATCGCCGATCCACCTTTCATTTTCCATTTGTTTTGTTTTGTCTTCCCACACATCTGGTTTCAAATCCATCATGACATGTTGTGTATTTAATCCTCTGTCCCCCCCCCCCATGTCCTTGTCCGGAATTGTTTATTGTAGTGCTTGTGCACGTTATGCTGGTGTGTAACGGGTTTTGTTTACCCATTGATTTATTGTTCTGTTTACGGTGGTTTTTGTTTATTAAACTGCGCCGTTGTAAATCAGTTTTTGCTCTCCTGCGCCTGACTTCTCTGCCACCAGTACACACCCCCTACAGTAGGGTTTCTTCTGGACATGGCCTAACTATACTGGTCCAATAAGCACATTCCCTAGAGCAGGAATCATAAATTAGATTCAGCCACGAGCCAATCTTTTCTTGAGCGGATGGTCGGGGGGCCGGAACATAATTCCAAATAATTTGTAAATTAACCGCAAGAAGCCAAAACAGACATATTACTAAAACATAATAATTTCAATCTTTGCTTACATTTGTATACAATCRCGTGTCTCTCWATTATGCGTGGGAATAYTGGGAACAGATTTACAAARTTAAAATAACTTGGAGCTGATTTCCTGGTGTTTTTACAGTATTTCATGTTCAACAATAAAAAAGCAAAAGAAAACTTGGGGGGCAAAATAAAACCACTTTGCATTTCTGTCTGTAACATTCCTAATTTGCTGCTGAAACATGTCCCAGAAATGTGTATATTTACAGTACCATGTCTGTACTTTCTCACATTTTCCATTTAAACAATGATGATGCCAGGTATACCAAAACAATACACAACACAGAGTTCCATCTCCAAGTTTTAATGTGGAAAAACAGACAAATTGCAACAGAATCACTTAGGACAAATCACAGAAATCACAATAKGTTAAATCTCCAATCTGCAGTTGCTACATMAWTTTTTTTACTTTTAAATTAATAATATACATGGTATGTGGTGTGGATTTCAAGAAGACAATCGAGAGATGCTCACCTATATTGAATTAATAAATACTGATAACCTATCAGAGTTAGTGGAAATGTGGTCATAATTTGTGCTAAAGGGGTAATCCTACAGATTCCCATCTTTCAATGAGAAATTWATTTTAATTAGATCAAATAARGGTGTTATAACTGTTGCCAAATAATGACATTAACATACATTGCTATGAATGTGACAGTAGAGTGACTCCCTAGCAGGTCTTGAATCCAGGCCACCAGCACCAACTACAAGCACCCTAACCGCTGTCCCAATGACGGATATTTCCAGGGTATGTGCTTATTGGGCCAGTATAGTTAAGCCCTGTCCAGAAGAAACCCTAAGCCCTTCTCCCTAGACACTTGTGTAGGTCTGAAACAACTTGATAGGTGGAAGCAATGGGTGTGAATGCACTYTAGAAGTAAATCTCTGCTCKGTTAAAAGTAAAGGACAGAAAATATTTTATTGATCATAATGATTCAGGAGAATCATTAAAACAGGTTAATATTCCCTACAAACATTATACAGAAAGCCCTTAAATTGTTGAAATAAGTCAATCAAATYAATGATGAGAGAATAATCAGATGAACTGATACCTGACACAGACATGGTGGCAAAGCAGGTAGATCAGAGTACTGTGAACAGAGAGGCTGTAAATTAAAATCCCAGGTGACAATGTTGAATAATAATTACTGATTAWTTGAACATGCACAATGTAATCATGTACTGTACCAGTGAAAAGTCAGGACACACCTACTCATCAAAGGGTTTTTCTTTATTTTTACTATTTTCTACATTGTAGAATACTAGTGAAGAGATCAGTACTATGAAATAACACATATGGGATCATGCAGTAACCAACAAAGTGACTTGTTACTTTTATTTCTTATTATTACTCGTATTTTTTTTAAACTGCATTGTTGGTTAGGGGCTCGTAAGTACGCATTTCACTRTAAAGTCTACACCTGTTGTATTCGGCGCATGTGACTAATAACATGTTATTTGATTTGAACAARGTTTTCCAGGAAACACAGCTTGGCGCCTGCTACAGTACTTGGCCAGGTATTGTACTTCAACCGGTATATTCTTACTCGTGTGATGGGAAACCTAGAGTTGATAGGGGCATAMATTAAGAAATCAGGACCTGTTGGCATAACAGGTCAAATGTAGGCTAAGGTTTTGGGGTGGAGGGTTAATGGCTGTAAAGGAGGGTCGACCCTGGTTCAAGTCCATCCCTCACTAGTTGAATAAGAAAAGATGAGACCTTATCAGCATATTTGTAGAGAAAGATGGCCTTAAGGCTAGCTAAATCTAATTCTGTTAACATTTGGCTGAGGGGAGGAGGTGCGACGCAGACGCTATATCGGCCCGCTAATACAGAACTACTGAAGGCCCAGTGTATAGCTTTAGTGAAAAAATGTTTGTTCAATATTTTTTTMTTCTGATTTTTCAGCACCCCTACTTTCCGAGGCTATGCTTATGTCCGTTTACCAAGATAGCTGCAGGGTTGGGTACATTACTTTCTAAATGTAATCTGTTACAGTTATTAGTTACCTGTCCAAAAATTATATCAGTAACATAACTTTTGGATTACCCGAACTCAGTAACATAATCTGATTACATTCAGTTACTTTTAGATTWCTTTCCCCTTAAGAGGCATTAGAAGAAGACAAGAAATGTAAGTTACCAATTGAATTACATCTATTGAAGGATAAATCCATGTTAAAGTTTACATAGCTGGCAATATGTTACATTTTACTGTATGGGTTGGTTATGTAGGCTTCTTCTATCTAACCCAAGGTTTTCTACTACGTACAATAATATGATTAAATTATATCTTTACATTAATACATAGAATTTATACGTCCAAAAATGGATGTAGCAACTACAGATTTCCCCTTTAAGTCTATCAAAAGTTTGCGAGTTTCAGCATGTGTCCATCATGCATTTTTCTTTTATCAGCATGAATTAGATTGAGCAATAAAAGCCCCACTTTTATTCCGTAGGCTGGGATCCGCACTATGCAGCTGTTGCAAGAGCGCATTTTTCACTGGTTTCAAAAACAATGATTGATAGGCAGCTTAAACTTCTTGAATTCAACTATTATTGGGTTCAAATACTCACTTAGATTTGTGAACAGCCCTCCACAACAACCACAATCCGTAAGGCGCAAATGCTAAATGAGAGAGTAGCAGTGTGATTCACAATGCGCTATGTAGATATCAATAATAAGTGATATCCGTATCACCGTAGACTACATCACTGTCATCCTTACCACCAAGCGTTAATTCATGTTGGATACTTTTTGGATGCCGACAGCAGTCGCACCATTGGAAGACCTAGCTTTGACTGTAACCTACAAAAGCTTACTCCTGCTCTTTTCCCCCGATCCATCAAACACATTTGGTGTGTCATCATAGTGGTCTCTGACTTGTGGTCAGACTCGTTCAGGTGGAACAAATTTRAAYTTGCSCCTTTTTTCAAAGCTGATTTGAATGTCATTGTGAAAACAGAGAAGTGTCAAATATTTTTTTTTGCWAACATAATTTCTGAATTAAAAATTAATACTMRAAGTAATCATCTAATTTTTCAAAAGTATCTGTAATGCGATTACATTTCTTTGCTGGTAACGTAACGGATTACAGTTACCGTTTTTTTGCAAMCCCTTACATGTAACGGATTACATGTACTCCGTTACTCCCCAACCCTGGCTAGCTGCGATCTGAATTGAAAATCCCTACATGTAAAGCCATATTTGTTATGATCCATWAGCTACAGTTGAAGTCGGAAGTTTACATACACCTTAGCCAAATACATTTAAACTCAGTTTTTCCACAATTCCTGACATTTTATCCAAGTAAAAATTCCCTGTTTTAGGTCAGTTAGGATCACCACATTATTTTAAGAATGTGAAATGTTAGAATAATAGTAGAGATAATGATTTCTTTCAGCTTYTATTTCTTTCATCATGTTCCCAGTGGGTAAGAAGTTTACATTCACTCAATTAGTATTTGGTAGCATTGCCTTTAAATTGTTTAGCTTCCACAATAAGTTGGGTGAATTTTGGCACATTCCTCCTGACAGAGCTGGTGTAACTGCGTCAGGTTTGTTAGCCTCCTTGCTCGCACACGCTTTTTCAGTTCTGCACACAAATTTTCTACAGGATTGAGGTCAGGGCTTTGTGATGGCCACTCCAATACCTTGACTTTGTTGTCCTTAAGCCATTTTGCCACAACTTTGGAAGTATGCTTGGGGTCATTGTCCATTTGGAAGACCCATTTGCGACCAAGCTTTAACTTCCTGACTGATGTCTTGAGATATTGCTTCAAAATATCCACATAATTTTCCCTTCCTCATGATGCTTTCTATTTTGTGAAGTGCACCAGTCCCTCCTGCAGCAAAACACCCCCACAACATGATGCTGCCAACCCCGTGCTTCATGGTTGGGATGGTGTTCTTCGGCTTACAAGCCTCCCCCTTTTCCCTCCAAACATAACGATGGTCATTATGGCCAAACAGTTCTATTTTTGTTTCATCAGACCAGAGGACATTTCTCCAAAAAGTACGATCTTTGTCCCCATGTGCAGTTGCAAACCGTAGCCTGGCTTTTTTATGGCAGTTTTGGAGCAGTGGCTTCTTCCTTGCTGAGTGGCCTTTCAGGTTATGACGATTTAGGACTCGTTTTACTGTGGATATAGATACTTTTGTACCTGTTTCCTCCAGCATCTTCACAAGGTCCTTTGCTGTTGTTCTGGGATTGATTTGCACTTTTCGTGCCAAAGTACGTTCATCTCTAGGAGACAAAACGCTTCTCCTTCCTGAGCAGTTTGACGGCTGCGTGGTCCCATAGTGTTTATACTGCGTACTATTGTTTGTACAGATGAACGTGGTACTTTCAGGCATTTGGAATTTGCTCCCTAGGATGAAAAATACATCCACAGGTACACCCCCAATTGACTCAAATTATGTCAATTAGCCTATCAGAAGCTTCTAAAGCCATGACATCATTTTCTGGAATTTTCCAAGCTGTATAAAGGCACAGTCAACTTAGTGTATGTAAACTTCTGACCCACTGGAATTGTGATACAGTGAATTATAAGTGAAATAATCTGTCTGTAAACAATTGTTGGAAAAATGACTTGTGTCATGCACAAAGTAGATGTCCTAACCGACTTGCCAAAACTATAGWTTGTTAACAAGAAATTTGTGGAGTGGTTGAAAAACGAGTTTTAATGATTCCAACCTAAGTGTATGTMAACTTCTGACTTCAACTGTATTTAGAAAATAATGTTTCAGAAATGCACAAGGTATGTTAACTCTAGCTAGCTAGATACAGAGCCTTTGTCTTAGAAATAGACAGATAAAGGAAGGCTCTGGCTACATAGAGCTAGAGGTTTGGAGCACCAGAAAAATGACATTGACTCCAACCACACATTCCCAGACTATGACTTTGTGTGATATTTAGACTCAAAGTGAAGAGAAAGGAAATACAAGAGTTCTAGGTCAGTCAATTCAAGGCAAAAAAAGTAAAGTTGTGCAAATGTGAATTCACATGGTCTGTACTCATTTTCCATTCCCTGAATCTAGCTATAAAATATAAAATGATTTGTAGTGTTTGTGCTTACACAGAGGGWGCAGTTGAAAGAGAAACAGGTGGGGTACATCAAGGTATTATGGAAGCAAGCTAAGGAACAGGAAAGGAAGCAGGAGCAGAGAGAGGTGGTAAACAGAGAGCAGATGGAGAAACCTCTGAAGCAGAACTTGGAGCTGGTCTGCAGACAGGAGAAAGAACTGGCAGGTAGCCTCTACTAGGCTCTCCAGTAGGATATTATAACAATCATCAAGCGTCCTGTCAATAACYGTTTTTGACCATTCACCGTTACTCCCAACTTAGAATATTACATTTCCCAATAATGTGTMATGAATGTGCAATATTAAYGTAACATGAATGTTACAAAAATGAATATGTAAATTGTTTGTCCCTGTGTGTGTGAAAGATCTGCACGCGGAAGTCCAGAGCAGTGGTTCCMAACCTTCTTCGGTCACTGTACAATTCAGGTTTATCTGCTACTAATCATGATTTGTTCTAAAGAAAAGCATAATAAGACCCATCATTACGTACCATAATARCATGGTACCAATTACTATTATTATTTCATTTTTTAAGGTAAGTACCAAACAGTACCACTTGTGTGACCCCATTGTTATACAGTATACCAGACAAATAGGAGATTCATCAAGACTGTTGAATAACGTGACCACACATTACCAGAAAAACACATCCTCTTCCTCCAGGGGKCTTTCCAGAAAGATCGAAAGGAAGATACCTAGTCAGTTGTACAACTGAAATGTGTCTTCCGCATTTAACCCAASCCCTCTGAATCAGAGAGGTGCAGGAGCTGCCTTAATCGTCATTGACGTCATCGGCGCCCGGGGAACAGTGGGTTAACTACCTTGCTCAGRGGCAGAACGACAGATTTTTAGCTTGACAGCTCGGGGATTCGATCCAGCAACCTTTCGGTTACTGGCCCTACGCTCCTACCCTAGGATTAATGAGCAAGACAGCTAACTGTCCAAAATAACTTTATGTTTTTGGTAAATATAGATTTAAAATAAGGTATTATTAACTGAACATCAACAACAAATATACTTTTTTTGTTTGTTTATGAACCAGAAAATCATCAGTTACATGTGGCTGTTTATCATGTCAGACTGAAACTGGATAGCCTGGTCCCAGATCAGTTTGTTTTGTATAGCCAACTCCTATGGTCAATGTCATGCCATTTTTAGGCAAGACAGCCCATACAGATCTGGGACCATGCAATCAATTCTATGCAATGCTATACTATTCATCCACTCACCTGTGGTAAAACAGCGCTCTCCTTGCTTTCCACCTGTGGTCTCACTCATCTCTCTGCTGTCCTGTCCACAGAAACATCTTCCTGACTCAAACAGAAGGACTGGTACCCTCTGACTCCACAGAACAGGAGACCATCATGAAGAAGAACGCTCTGCGTGGTCCACCATCAGAGGATGACAATGTTTTTTTATTTTATTATTATTTGACAAGTCCTTGTACAAATGGCAGCTGCCATTAACTGTTTAGCCAGCGAACCAATTCTGGGATGGCACTGCAATGATAACTCTCGGCTAGATTTAGGATGTCTTTCCAATTGAAATKATACAATATATTTTTTGTTGTTGCTAAAAGTGATGACATTTGTCCAGTGATGCCAGTAGTGTTGCGCCTTGACTAGAAGAAGGGAAGAGCACAAGAGGGACAGAGTAGTGACTCCTTGTCACTTTTGGAGTTTGTCTGTGCAACAGTTGCTGCCACTGTATTGACAAGCATATAGCATAAATATAAATATGTTAGCCTTTCTGAAATACACTTACAAGTTTCTTAATCATCTGATATTGCAACTTCATCTGTGGAGTAGTGCACAGATGATACAAATTGAAATTATCACAATCGTCTGAAAAAACAATGATCAATGCACAATTTCACATTTGAAATGGGAAGCATAGCTGATGGGCAAACAGAAATACACCTGATCATTTTTGATCCACGATTAAACGTAAAAAAAAAATAAAAAAAACTATTTTGGGGGGGGGCGACGACGATGATTGTCCTATGATTGTTTTACTAACCAATCTGACCATAAGTGGGCACCAGTGTGGGAACGGGAAGCCACTGAGTCACACCACCCTTCCCAAGACTATTTGACAACACTCATTTCCCTCGGAGACGGCATGACCTCTCAGCTAAACTCAAGATAAAAACTTATACCAACAATGGCTACCACCAGTACGTTCCTCTCTTGGAAAATTGTGCTTTCATTTACTAAGCTTCTAATTATTTTCAACCCCTAACCCTAAACATTTTTTCTCCATGTAGGGGTACTGTACGTGCTTTTATTTTTCAGTCAGTAATTCATGTAATTTTAACCCCCTCCCTCCTCCCCATTTCTAATGATTTTCATGGTTCCCACCAGACAGGGTAAGCAACAGCCCTGTATCTCCCCTCCACCCAGCAACGGAAGCATAGCGGGCTCAGAAGCAGGCCAAAGAACTGGAGAGGGATGAAAGGAGCGGCAGCTGCAGCGAGGCAGCCCATAGGCCAACAGAGGACCTCAGTGTGCTACTGTACGGCAGCCAGACCCACCTGCAGACAAGACCCCATTAGGTCCTCCTCAGGCCATTCTTGTATTCAACACATCAACTGGAGTCAAAATATAATTGGTGTCTAGACGTCTATGGGCATATCTCAATAATCATATGGTTTCCTCTACTTGATTTTCCTCCATTTTCTTAGTAGCCAAAGTCCAATAGAAATATAAAGCTGTGCTGGCAGCCTCCAGTGTCATCTGTCTATGGATATATAGGTCAGCCTCAGCTGAGGGGAAGCACAAGCTAAAGTTTGTAGCTAAATATTACTTTTTTGCTTGGGTTGGGTGTTCCTTATGCGTGCTGCTAAATTGGGTTGGGGGACCGAGTGACGCAGCGGTCTAAGGCACTGCATCGCGGTGCTCGAGGCATCACTACAGACCTGGGTTTGATCCCGGGCTGTATCACAACCGGCCGTGATCGGGAGTCCCATAGGGCGGCGCACAATGGGCCCAGCTTCGTGAGGGTTTGGTCAGGGTAGGCYGTCATTGTAAATAAGAATTTGTTCTTAACTGACTTGCCTAGTTAGATRAARGTTAAAAATCACTCCTGATTCACTTGTGATTACACTTCATTTGGGAATTTCATTTTACCACAGTATTGAAGAGAACATGATTTCAGTACAGTGCTAAAACAAAGTCATGAATGTGACATAGAACTTGGCTATCCTTTGACAAATATGCCATTCATTTTAGACTCAGAAGGTATTGAATCAGACATTCAGCTCTATATTGAATCCTCCCCCCATAAAAAGTCCCAGGGACAGAGGCTATGGAGAGTGAAGGGTGGAGAGAGAGCCTTAGGGATTGCCTCTGTGCCACTTCCATTTGGCAGTGGACACAATCGAGAAAGAGTAGCGATCTGAGAGTAACAATGTCTTTCCTTGTTGCAATGGGAAATCTCAGGCCAGACAGGATGCATCTCTTATATGGGACTACTTCTCCCCTTCCCCACTTGGTACTGTCCAGCAGGGATACATGCACCTGGGACCTCTGGAGCAGAAGCTGAGTGTGGTGGGCCCTTCCCCATCCGAGACCCCGGCTCCAAAGGCTCCTCCTCAGCCCCAGGGATGCTCCAGGCTCCTGAGAACTAGTCCCCAACYGGCCACATCATTTTATTTATTTATCAACCTTTATCTAACTAGGCAAGTCAGTTAAGAACAAATTCTTATTTACAATGACRGCCTAGGAACAGTGGGTTAACTGCCTTGTTCAGGGGCAGAACGACAGATTTTATCTTGTCAGCTCAGGGATTCGATCTAGCAACCTTTCAGTTACTGGCCCAATGCTCTAACCACTAGGCTACCTGCCAGCTACCTATCATCCACAAGAGGTTCAAGTAGCCAGGCCAAAGCATGGATACACACACACACTTTTGTAAATCTAGCATTGGCCTCATGTTGGCATCAGAGACATGTATTCCCATTAAACATGCAATGAAACTACAAAGCAAGGGTCCGGGAATGTTTTCTTAAACAAATGATGCAAATCATGCCACATGATGCTTCACATGGTTAAATCAGCCCTGGTTATAACCTGTGGGGAATTAGAGCAATTTATTAGTCTCCCTCTTCACCAAATATAAAACCCATCTACCTCATTTGGCCACTCAATACTTCTGTATGTAATACAGTTGATTACAATTCATTATTATCCATCATCCATTCACATCCACCCACACAAACTCAAGATACTGGGGCAAAACACTATGTGGGAAAAAAACAGAATAAAAGAAAAACACTGGAAACGGCACTTTATTGGAWAATCAACCAAAAGTCTGCATACATTTATTTATATATTTAATATAAACAAAAATATAATCTGCAGGGACAATGCAGTAAATATTTGATGAATAGAATAACCTTCAGGTTCTGACCATCCTGCACATATCCTTTCCATCATGGGATAGGCTCTCTTCTATATACACACACACAAAGCACCGATCAACAGTGTTCCATTTCTCCCTGCTTAACTGGACCCTTCTGACCACTTACCAGACATGGGATCAAATACTCATTTCACACTTTATCTGTGCTTGATTGAGCTCGTCTGGCTTAATGGACCAATTGAATCGTCCCAAAACTGCTAACACAGSYCATCTGGCACTCCAGACAGGCTAAAGCAAACAAAGTATTTAAAAGATGTCCAATAGTGGCAGACCTGGGTTCAACTACTTACACAGAGCTGACCCTCCAGTGACACAATCACAGCTTTTCCCCCTGCCTCCTGTGAAAATCACCTCCCTCTTTCCTCCAATCCCAGTGCTGGTCTATGTAAAGATGGCCCGAGCCTGAAGGACACTCTGCACATTCAGGTTGGAAAGGCAGCCATGTAAAATAAACGACATGCCAAGCGTAAAGCATAAATGCGGATCCATCTCAATRCAATGCCGCCGAATCACAAATGTAGTGCTTTGCTAGTGCGTGAAAATGTTCCCTTGCAACAACAAAAAAGACCCTAGCTCACAGAATTGACTGTATTGAATGAATACCCTTGTTTGATGTCCATATCACCCCTTACACATGGAGGGTTGTGACTTTGAGCCACAAAGAACTGTGCTTGACATTATGCCGGTTCAGTGATTAGAGCTAAACTGTCTGTTGACAGTCAGTTACATTTTTTCATCTTTATATTAACTATTTTTTACTCTGTCACACTCAAACTCCAATTATACAATCAATCATAACCATGTATAAACCTGAAAATCTCCCACAAGGAAGAGTTCAATGACATTATTATTATTGTTATTTTTCCCCCCCCCATTTCCTCCGAGGGTAATCATAAATAAATACTAACAATACACAAGGAATGTCTACTGCAAATGTAATAAAACTTTTTTWAAAGAGAAAATATTGAAATCATGGTATAAAACAGAGGTTAGCATTACTAATCAGTGATGGTTAAATTAGATAATGCACAATTGATGATCAGATCAAGCAATTCTTCCACTCATCCCACRTCCTCACCCCAAGAACATCAAGCTGTGTGTGATAACCCACTATTTTTATACATAACAGCAAAGTCAAATTATCTCCCTTTCCTTTCCACAACCATGTTAATCTTTTACAGAAGACAAAYGGGATGAGTGATCCCTGTAGAGAGGTTAGAACAGCAGCACACACTTTTTCTCGTAAGACAAATTACAAAATGGGATCCTTGTCCTACGTATACTTGACACGTCTTGGACATGGCTTCCTCCCCTTGATTCCTTCAAGTCCTTTCTTATTTGGGCTGATATTCTYGACGATGAGTAAAAACAGATTTTTACTTGAAAGTGAAAGTTTAGCTGCTTCTTGGTTTGTCTTCAGAGGACAAAAGCCTCCCTTTCAGGTTACATGAACTGCATCTGCAAAGAGAAAGAAAGGCCATGCTGAATACAGTCACTAAGACGGGTTATCATTCAAAGCATTTGTTTTAGAAAATGATTATGCCAAACAACGTTCATACTCCTTGMTTTCCTTGATAACAACTCTTTCACAAACATAGGCCAGAATACAAGAAAAAAATCATTTGATTGTGTTTTTCTTTACACAGGTGTTCTCAGATGTGTTTGATTTGCACAGCAGTGTCCATAATGGAGGGCATTGACACTGATTCGGTCCCCCGACATACAAGGACTGACGATTCTTTAATCCAAAATGCCCTCCATCCAGGACATACTGCTGGCCAAATCCAACACACCTGAAATTGCAGTGCAGAACAATCTATTGAATTCCGGCCTCATTTAGATTTAATTTGATGCAAATGTGATGTATGCAAACAAAAAATGTAAATTGCAGCATGATAAACAAACATATAGGGCTGAAGTCAGTCCACTCTGGAGAAAATAATCAACATATTTAGCAGTCTACATTTGACTTAACTGTGTTTTTTTTTTTTATAAAAAAAATAAACGATATTACTCAAATACGTGGTGGCATTTAACAGTCAACTTCCACAACATAATTTATGCAAATGTCGATTTGATATTTGATGCAAACCAAATGGGGCTGTGTTTTAAAAGAAATGTCTCAAAGGTTTATCAAGTGATAGATATGGTTTAATAACAGTACTACTTTTATTACGCTGTCAAAATGTCACATGGACCAATGYCTCGGTCAGACTTCCGTGCAGACATGCAAGGCATCTTACAGGTGGTTGAGTGACTATAAAGGGAATGACTGAGCCAGTGTTAGTCGTTGAAGCACAAATAAAYCAACAAACTCACTGTGTACACGGCAAGCGGAGCAAAAGTTTGCAGATATGAGCATGCAGCACACACGCCAAGACACACACAGGACATGTACCTAAAGATGTTCTACAAGAAATCCTTGAGAGAGAGCTGGGCAAAAGGGTCCTTTCCTGTCGCTCTGAGAGGACTCTGACTGGAGGGACTAGAAGCTGCCGAGGACTAGTTCAGAGAGAATGACAGGGTCAGGGGAATGGAGGAACAGCTAAAGAGGGAAAAAGAAACGGGAGGAGGGGAAAACCTAGCTACAGATATGAAGGGAGTAGAATGGAGAGAACAAGGTCAGGTCCAGAGTGTAGCTGCCTAACACGTTCAGTGTGGAGGTAAAACCTTACAACTCTTGACATGAGGACAGCAGATCAGAGTATCGTGTCAGAAAAKAAACCCTGCTTCCCCAAAATATATTCTCCTAAGGTTGCTACCRTTCTGATTTAGAGCCTACTGAAGAGATGAAACCAGGATGAGGGTGTACATATCCATAGAGACTTACAGTAGTGAGTGCATGCATACATTTTCACAACATCACTGAAATGGCATGAGGGTGAATGTGGAAGCGCATTCTGAATAGAAGTCCCAAAACACAGAATTCCAATTGCCCTCCGGAATATAATTCTTTATGCCACATTACATCATTTAACAGTGATATATGGAATACCTATGTGTGTATTCCAATACCACTTTGATGGAGAATGGCTTGTGGTACTGGACGATGCTTCCTGCAGACAGATTTTTCCATACAGACAACAGGCAGACCACCTCAGTGGGAGTTCATTTGGCCACAGAATCAGACTTAGATAGCAGAGATCAAATCCAATTTTGGAATTAAAKTTAAATAAACTTGCCGAATTAAAATGGAATTGACCCCATTCTGATAGATACTAGTTCAAGGACKTGGACAATTTAGCCAGGCACCTCTCCTCAGAAAGCAAGAAGAGTTGGGATCTGCTCCAGGGTGAAATTTCCCCTATGTACAGATCTATGCTCAGTTTCCCCTCACCCATTCCTAAMCATAGCCATTAGTGGGGGAAATTCTAAACTGACCCAAGATCAGCGTCTAGGGGGCAACTTCACCCTACTCCTTGGCRTCCGTTCAGATGAAAGCTACTGGGGAAGGGAGTAGAATGGAGAGCACCTGTACCTGTGCTCCTGGGGCCGGGCCAAAGGGGTTGGCCGGCCTCACAACCGGTTGGCTGTACATCATGGTGGGTTGGTTTATCATGGCCATGGAACCCATCTGGGGAGGCTGAAGAAAGACAAACAAGCAAACAAAATTTAAATTGTGAAAATCAAAACGACATACTGCTGAAGAAATTGCAATCATTCCAACATAACTGCTCGTGTTATTTCAGTGAGACATGACGGGTTATGTAGTTGTACGATGTCTCAGTCTCAAGCGCAGTGGAATTTGAACAGAACAAAATCATTGTTTAAGTTCCTCGGCTGATTTGACTCATGACTAATTAACTGTAGTTCAAACATACAGTAGCTCCTTAATGAGACAAGCACTGGGGAGTAAAAGTTAACCACTACAGCTGAATCAGCCCATCTTGTGATGCATTGAGAGTATGAGTAGCGCTTGGCATTGTCAATCGTTACAAGACATCTGTCACTTTTCCATTTGATTCGTCATGAACCCTTTGGCTCGTCTGTGGATGTAGAAATTAACGAGACCATAGTTTACACTATACTGTGCAATACACTGCCACAAATTGGTCCGAGTGTTACATGCTTCAAAAGCCAAACTGATTTAAAAACATAAAAGGTATTCCCCAAAGAAATAGAATGAATAAAATGGCCTAGGAACCTCTATCCCTGGCAATTTGACTGGTAAAATCATGGGTACACTCACAATGGCTGCCTGGTATTGAAATGCAATTATTTCCATGGTAATGTAGGAATGTTCATTCAAATGATGTTAACTGATGTGGCTCATGCAATGGAATATTTTTTGTAATGTCAGTTGAGTTGAATCAACAAATCACAGCACATATTGATGGGTACACTTCCTGTTTTACTTCCTGATTTGCACCCATGGCTGCCAGTCCAGCCGTTATTCTATAATTGCCTTGAATGGGGACGCCCGTTCTATTTATTCTATGGTATACATGCGGTAAAGAGGTCAATCAAACCCGACCAAAACAATGGAATTGCAATGGAAACGGCGGGGGAAAGATCCCGAATCTCCTCATTGCCCCCCAAGCAAAATTTGCCTAGTTAGTGTAAAATACACATATAAATAATAACCTATGTTGAGGTAAAAATCTAAGTATAATGCTTGTATGGATGTCAACCCCAATATATGTTCATGTGATCTTAACCAATCAACTGCATTACAGTTAAAAATGACTGACTACCACCACCGATTTCTAAGTGCTAGCTATGCCACCAGCTTATACGAATGGGAGTTAGCATTTAGCAGTCACTTCTTCTAAACCCRAAAAAGGGACAACTTATAAATGTTTTGCAACGTAAACAGCCAAATGTATATCCAAATCAGACTTTAGTAACCACATTGTGGGYCTGTTACAATACATCAATCGTGACAGACACAGTGGAGTGGCACTTTGGTCTGTAGCTCTCAGCAGCTCTTTAACCCCCCACAACATCACCGCCGCTGACAAGAGCACCAGCCCTCTCACCACCAACTCATCACTGGAGTAGGGCTCTGACGGTCATGGAGTTTTGCCTGGCCGTCCAGTCTTCAGTCAGTTGTTTGTTCCACAATAATAATAAAAATWWAAAWAAACGTTTTGACAGTTATTTTATTTTCATGGTCTTCATCCATAATCGTCAGTTACACGATAATACGTTAATTGTGCCAGCCCTACAGTGGAAGTCAACCAAATCTGTGCTACTGCAGTATTATGCTGGTGAAATAGTACATTTTAATTATTATTATTAGCTTCTTTAAAAGCACAGGAATGGTCACCTTTGCATTGGAAAGGCCTGTATTCATAAAGTGTCTATAAGTAGGAGTGCTGATACAGGTTCAGGCCCCCTCGGTCCATTCATTTKAATCTAAAAAGGCTAAACTGATCCTACTATGATACGCTTTATGAACCCGGGCCCTGGAGTGAACCAGAGCTAAAGGATTTCTTTTTTTGCAGAAGTCAACCTAGCAAACAATTGTCATTGGTTCAAAGTAAGTGGAATGATAATTTCTTCCTGACAAACAGAAGGCTTAAAAATGTAATCAACATCAATTMATGTACTGAATGTGGTATTCACAAAGCTCCAAAAAGGTTTGCTACAGTATGGAGCAACATTCTCAGAACGTGTAAAAAATAATAATGTTAGATATACAGTACCAGTCAAAAGTTGACACACCTACTCATTCCAGGGTTTTTCTTTATTTGYACTATTTTCTACATTGTATAATAATAGTGAAGACATCAACTATGAAATAACACATGTGGAATCATGTAGTAACCAAAAAAAAGTGTTAAACAAATAAAAATATATTTCATATTTGAGATTCTTCAAATAGCCACCCTTTGCCTTGACAGCTTTGCACACTCTTGGCATTCTCTTAACCAGCTTCATGAGGTAATCACCTGGAATGCATTTCAATTAACAGGTGTGCCTTTTTATGGAATTTCTTTCCTTCTTAATGCGTTTGAKCCAATCAGTTAGGGGTGGTATGTATACCGAAGATAGCCCTATTTGGTAAAATACCAAGTCCATATTATGGCAAGAACAGCTCAAATAAGCAAAGAGAAACAACAGTCCATCATTACTTTAAGACATGAAGGTCAGTCAATCCGGGAACATTTCAAGAACTTTGAAAGTTTCTTCAAGTGCAGTCTCAAAAACCATCAAGCGCTATGATGAAACTGGCTCTCATAAGRACCGCCACRGGAAAGGAAGACCCAGAGTTACCTTTGCTGCAGAGGATAAGTTCATTAGAGTTAACTGCACCTCAGAAATTGCAGCCCAAATATATGCTTCAGAGCTCAAGTAAGAGACATCAACTGTTCAGGGGAGACTGCGTGAATCAGGCCTTCATGGTCGAATTGCTGCAAARAAAMCACTACTAAAAAGACATCAATAAGAAGAAGAGACTTGCTTGGGCCAAGAAACACGAGCAATGGACAGAAGACCGGTGGAAATCTGTCCTTTGGTCTAATGAGCCCAAATGTGAGGTTTTTGGTTCCAACCGCTGTGTCTTTGTGAGACGCAGAGTAGGTGAACGGATGATCTCCGCATGTGTGGTTCCTATCATGAAGCATGGATGAGGATGTGTGATGGTGCTTTGCTGGTGACACTGTCTGATTTATTTAGAATTCAAGGCACACTTAACCAGTATGGCTACCACAGCATTCTGCAGCGATAAGCTCAAACCATATGGAATGGCGTAGTGGGACTGTCGTTTGTTTTTCACCTCCAGGCTGTGTAAGGGTTATTTGACCAAGAAGGAGAGTGATGAGTGCTGCATCAGATGACCTGGCCTCCACAATCAACTGACCTCAACCCAATTGAGATGGTTTGGGATGAGTTGGACCGCAGAGTGAAGGAAAAGCAGACAACAAGTTCTCAGCATATGTGGAAACTCCTTCAAGAATGTTGGAAAAGCATTCCAGGTGAAGCTGGTTGAGAGAATGCCAAAGGTTTGTAAAGATGTCATCAAGGCAAAGACTCCTTTGAAGAATCGCAAATATAAAATACATTTTGATTTGTTGAACACTTTTTTGTTACTACATGATTCCATGTGATATTTCATAGTGTTGATGTCACTATTATTCTACAATGCAGACAATAGTAAAAAAATATTTWAAAAATATAAAAATCCTTGAATGAGTAGGTGTCCAAACTTTTGACTGGTACTGTATATATAAAAAGGGTTCCGAGGAATGGCTTCATGAGATTGAAAAGATAAACCCCACCCCCAAAGTACTTACCATTCCATATGCCATCATCCCCGTCGGCGTCGTTGCAGGGAAGGCCATGACAGATGGTGCCTGAGATGACACAAGCAAAGATGATCACTCAATGAACCAGGACACTTTTACAGAAAGTTAGTCATGTTATATGCAGTCAGTGATATGCTAAGTCTCTTTGGATAAAAGCGTACCCTAAGTGGCAGTGCCTATATAAAGTCTAGACCCCCTTAATAAAAATGTATTAACTAAAATGGTCGTTGCACAAGAATTCATCCCCTTGGTTTACGCAAGCCTAAATTAGTTCCAAAGTCTAATTTTGCTTAACGAATCACATATTAAGTTATATGGACTCACTCTGTATGAAATAACAGGTGTTGACATTACTTTTTGAATGACTAAGACAGAACGTTTTCTGTAGTTGCGGATCAGACCTGCACAACAGTCAGGAACAAGTTTGGACCATTCCTCTTTACAAAACTGTTTCAGTTCAACAATATTCTTGGGATGTCTGGTGTGAACTGCTCTCGAGGTCATGCCACAGCATCTCAATCGGGTTGAGGTCAGGACTCTGACTGGGCCACTCCAGAAGGCGTATTTTCATGTGTTGAAGCCATTCTGTTGTTGATTTACTTCAGTGTTTTGGGTCGTTGTCCTGTTGCATCACCCAACTTCTGTTGAGCTTCAATCGCCTAACATTCTCCTGCAAAATGTCTTGATAATCTTGAGAATTCATTTTTCCGTTGATGATAGCAAGCAGTCCAGGCCCTGAGGCAGAAAAGCAGCCCCAAACCATGATGCTCCCTCCACCATACTTTACAGTTGGGATGAGGTTTTGATGTTGGTGTSCTGTGCCTTTTTCTCTCCACATAGTGTTGTGTGTTCCTTTCAAACAACTCAACTGTAGTTTCATCTGTACACAGAATATTTTGCCAGTAGTGCTGTGGAACATCCAGGTGCACCTTTGCAAACTTCAGACGTGCAGCAACGTCTTTTTGGACAGCAGTGGCTTCTTCCATGGTGTCTTCCCATGAACACCATTCTTGTTTAGTGTTTTACGTATCGTAGACTTGTCAAAAGAGATGTTAGCATGTTGCAGAGATTTCTGTAAGTCTTTAGCTGTCACTCTAGGATTCTTCTTAACCTCATTGAGCATTCTGCTCTGTGCTCTTGCAGTCATCTTTGCAGGATGGCCACTCCTAGTGAGAGTAGCAACAGTGCTGAACTTTCTCCATTTAGAGACAATTTGTCTTACAGTGGACTGATGAACATCAAGGCTTTTAGAGATACTTTTGTAACCTTTTCCAGCTTTATACATGTCAACAATTCTTAATCTTAGGTCTTCTGAGATCTCTTTTGTTTGAGGCACGGTTCACATCAGACAAAGCATCTTGTGAATAGCAACCTCAAATTTTGTGAGTGTTTTTTATAGRGCAAGGCAGCTCTAACCAACATTTCCAATCTCGTCACATTGATTTGGACTCCAGGTTAGCTGACTCCTGACTCCAATTAGCTTTGGAGAAGTCATTAGCCTAGGGGTTCACATACTTTTTCCAACCTACACTGAATGTTTAAATTATGTATTAGGACAAGAAAAATACAATAATTTGTGTGTTATTATTTTAAGCACACTATGTTTGTCTATTGTTGTGACTTATATGAAGATCAGATCAAATTTTCAGACCAATTTATGCAGAAATCCAGGTAATTCCAAAGGGTTCACATACTTTTTCTTGCCACTGTGTGCGCACATGCATGGTCCCTCAGTCAAGTATTGAATTTCAAGCACAGATTAAATTACAAAAACCAGGGAAAGCATAAATTACAAAAACCTTTTTGAAAGCATAAAGGGCAATGGTTGGTAGATGAGTAACAATAACAAATCAGACATTGAATATATCTTTAAGCATGGTYAAGTTAATAATTATGCTGTGGATTATGTATTAAACCWCCCAGTCACAAAKATACAGTTGTCCTTCTGAACTGAGCTGCAGGACAGGAATGAAACTGCTCAAGGATGTCACCCTGAGSCCAATGTTGATTTTAAAACAGCTACMGAGTTCAATGGCTGTGATGGGAGAAAACTAAAGCTGGATCAACAACATTTTAGTGACTCCACAATAACRACCTAAATGACAGAGTGAAAATATATAAATATACAGAATACAAATATTCCAAAATATGCAACAAGGCACCAAAGTAATGCTGAAAAAAAACACAGCAAAGGAATAACATTTTTGGCCTAAATGCAAAGCCTTATGTTTGGGACAAATCCAACACAACATCAGAGTAACTGCCTCCTTATTTTCAAGCATGGTGGTGGCTGCATCACAGGGAGAGGATTTCACCTTTCCGCAGGACAGTAACCTACAACACAAAGCCAAATTTACACTGGAGCTGCTTACCAAGACAGTGAATGTTCCTGCTTGAAAATCTATGTCAAGACTTGAAAATTGCCGTCTATCCATGATCCCGAACAACTTGACAGTGCTTGAAAAATCTTTGAAAAGAATAATGGGCAAAGCTCTTATGAGACTCACCCTAGGAGACTTACAGCTGTAATCACTGCAAAAGKTGTTTCTAACACCTATCTAATGAAGGTATATTAGTATTTTATTTTTCATTCACCTTTTTATATTAGAGTTGTGTATGTTGTGTAGATCGTGGACAAAAACATGGTAATTACATCAATTTTAATCCCACTTTGTAACACAAAATGTGAAGAAATCCAGGCGGAGTGTCAACTTTCTACAGGCACTRTAACTTAGTGTAAATAAAGACAGTTTAATATTCATGTTTAGTTAATGAATCACTTTTACAAAATAACAGGTGCAAACTTAGTAAATTTGGTCCTCTCCAGAAACAACCCACCTGAACAATGTTGTCTTTGTTCATCTCTCTGACAAGCTACAATTGTCCAATTCACATGCAACACTTTATACTCATTGCCTGCCTGCTTCCACTTTGGCAAGACTAATGGAACATCTGGGAACCATTTGTTGCATGCCTGTCCCYATTTCCCCTAGTTTACCCTTACAGTGTATGTTAGGGCTAACCAGAAGAGCTGTGTGGGAATCTTAAGCACAGAGAGAGCGAGAGAGCCCTGAAGCAAGAAGCTGTTACTTGCAGGTGCAGAGCTGCTCTGCTGAAAAAGACAGAGGGGGGCTTGTATAGAGGAACTGATAGACTATCACACAGCCCCCACAGTAGTAAGTAACAAACCCTGATTTGTTTCATCACAGGCCATTCAGTTGCTTGAAAAGGGCACACTCGTGAAGGAAATATTTCATCAGCAATCAAGCCATTGAAAAGGGTCAGAATTAACAGAGGATGTACAAAGAATAAATGTTGGGGTCATTACAGTCGGCACTTGTTTCGAACATCCAAAAGTCCTTTTTCAACTTCTCACATTGATCACAAATGCTTTGCATAAAAGCATACTCAGCAGTCAATATTTCGGTCATTGCAGAAATTTGCTTGAATAGGAAAATATGGGAGGATCACCAGATACTATTTAGARAGACCAAATGGAAAGCAGTMATTTTCAATGAAAGGAGGTGATGTGCAAAACATGTTGACTGTTGGTGATGTTATCCGAGTTGAGCAAGGTAGAACTTTATACAAATCAGGGGGTGATAACCAAATCGGGATAGGGTATGTCTCGCTAGACAGMTTTGACACTGTGGTAGATAGGCTTCCAGTCAACATGCTGTTTTGCACCCTGTTCAGAAGAAACAACCACRAGGGGAGAATGAGGAAAAGCCTTACGGCAAAGTAATAACTGGTGAAAACGTGTATAAATTTTTTTTTTTTTTATTAAAAAAAATAAAGTGTGAGTTATCAACCATGCAGTTACCTAAGATCATACCCCAGTTTCTCTTTTCAAATCAGACTCGTCCGTATCAATAGACAAATATACCATGGTCTTTCAGTATATTTCCATAAGTGTTCACTTGATAATAGCTGAAACATAGTTTTTTTTGTTGAATGTTACCCACTCACAAAACATACTTTTTTTGTGAAACMCTTCACTTGAGTCATTAAGCTTAGATGACCAAGTCTTAATAATGATGTTTGAAAGTGTCGAGAAACAGGTGAGATCAGCTTACAGACACTGAGTTTAATAACTAACTGAGTTGGGGTGGTCTAGTGGTTAACACCATTGCCCTCAACACATACGAGAAGGGCACACAGTGGCAAAACATTTGTTCTTATTGTAGAAATTCAGATATATTCCAAATATTTTCTCACGGCTCACATGTCATGTTATAACTGTCATGATGTCACAACAGTCATGTAATTATTATACAGGCAGTATGTGACCCTCGTGACGCAGGCACTGAGCAAGGTGTGACCAGAAGTTCAATAACAAAATACGACAAAGGATGTTTTTTTCCTACAGTAGGTCTAACGACTGTCCATGGACACTTGTACCATTCTAATGGTCTACAGACATGTTGTCAGACCTAGTATAAACCAGCCTCTGGAGAACAAAGGGCTGCAATAAGGAGGAGAGGAAAGTCAGGACAGGACAGGTCATGCTGTGGGTTCKGTGTTAGATTGAGGTCAACAGGTCAGAAGAAGCCCATGGTGCAGACCACACCGGTCAGAGAGAACACGTGGCTGGGTGMATGTGTGGGGTTAATACCAGGCATGCCAGCTTTGGTCAAAGAGCAGGAAATAGTACAACCATTGAGACTTACGTATTGTGGGAAATGCATGCCGTTCTGTATTTTTTCCCCAGGAGAACATTTATACAAYGCAAAAGACATTTGAGAAACAGATTAGAAAATATTGTAACAACAATGTTTAGTGAACACAGAGMAAAACCACACACCATTGGTGCTTTCTGTCCWTATGATCTGTATGCATCAGGAACTTAAACCAAGCAGTGTTTGTGTTGGATAAACAATTCCCAAAGCAGATGAGGAAAAAGCACATTTCTTTTCATAAATCATATTATTTTATAGGATCCATTAGCTGACACTAATGGTGACAGCTTGTCTTACTGGGGTCTGACACAAAAGGAAAAAGACAGACAAAATACTGTACAATTTACATATACAGTGCATTCTGAAAGTATTCAGACACCTCGACWTTTCCCACATTGTTACATTACAGCCGTATTCTRAAATGGATTAAACTATTCCCCCCCTCAATTTACACACAATATGACAAAGCAAAAACAGGTTTAGAATTTTTWGCAAATTTGGAGCAGGTTTTCATCAAGGATCTCTCTGTACTTTGTTCAATTCATCTTTCCCTCGATACTGACTAGTCTCCCAGTCCCTGCCGTTGAAAAACACCCCCAAAGCATGATGCTACCACCACCATGCTTCACTGTAGGGATGGTGCCAGGTTTCCTCCAGACATGACGCTTCGAAATTCAGGCCAAAGAGTTCAATCTTGGTTTCATCAGACCAGAGAATGGTCTCATGGTCTGAGAGTGCCTTTTACTGAAGAGTGGCTTCCGCCTGGCCACTCTACCATAAGGCCTTATTGGTGGAGTGCTGCAGAGATGGTTGTCCTTCTGGAAGTTTCTCCCATCTTCACAGAGGAACTCTGGAGCTCTGTCTGAGTGACCATTGGGTTCTTTGTCACTTCCCTGATCAAGGCCCTACTCCCCCGATTGCTCAGTTTGGCCGGGCAGCCAGCTCTAGGAAGAGTCTTGGTGGTTCCAAACTTCTTCCATTTAAGAATGGAGGCCACAGTATTCTTGGGGACCTTTAAAGCTGCAGAAATGTTTTGGTACCCTTCCCCAGATCTGTGCCTCGACACAATCCTGTCTCGGAGCTCTACGGACAATTCCTTCGACCTCATGTCTTCGCTTTGTCATTATGGGGTATTGTGTGTAGATTGATGAGGAAAAATATTAATTTAATACATTTTAGAATAAGGCTGTAGTGTAATAAAATGTGGAAAAAGTCAAGKGGTCTGAATACTTTCGAATGCACTATATTTAAAAAGATGTAGTGAGCATCTATCTATCAGTTACACATACATGTCAGTACATACACACAAGTAGCAGTACGATTAATATTGATCAATGCATTACAATTTTGTGATCAGAACTTTGGATACTATAGTAAAAAAAKACTTATTCCAAACAAACTTACCATGGTGGCAGGGTTCCATGTGGTAGAGGGAGCACTCTTTGGTTGCCAATTGTATCCACCTGTCAACTTCTTCTCACCAGGCTGACTCCAATGAATATCACTACATAGGAAATGGAAATGCTAATTATTTTCATTCAACTGCAATATGTCAGTATGGTAAAAAATTATAATTAGTCATTCCAGTTCCGTATCATTGCATTCTTACTTTTTTGCCACACCATTGCCAATTCCCAAATCTAAAAAGGAGAGAGAATACATTGTTAGTTGAGCGCATAGAGCCGCTGACKCGACCATATCTCATTAAAATACACCAAAAGAGATGGCATGTGACACTYCATCTGGCAGATGGTCTGCTAAAATGTTAAGTATCAATAGCACATATGCAGCGGACCATTATTTCTAGCACACCAAGACAGTCGTGAAGAGGGCACGACAAAACCTATTACCCCTCAGGAGACTGAAAAGATTTGGCAWGGGTCTTCAGATCCTCAAAAGGTTCTACAGCTGTACCATCGAGAGCATCCTGACTGGTTGCATCACTGCCTGGTATGGCAACTGCTTGGCCTCTGACCGCAAAGCACTACAGARGGTAGTGGGTACGGCCCAGTACATCACTGGAGCCAAGCTTCCTACCATCCAGGACCTCTACACCAGGCGGTGTCAGAGGAAGGCCCAAAAAATTGTCAATGRCTCCAGCCACCCTAGTCATAGACTGTTCTCTCTGCTACTGCACGGAAAGTGGTACAGGAGAKCCAAGTCTAGGTGCAAGAGGCTTCTAAACAGCTTTTACCCCMARSCMWWARRWTYCYKRAMMWYYWAWYMAAWKGSYWMCCMRRMYWMYTKSMWTYCCCCCCCCYTTTACGCTGCTGCTACTCTCTGTTATTATCTAAGCATAAGTCACTTTAATAACTCTACCCACATGTATATATTACCTCAATTACCTCGACTGACCGGTGCCCCTGCACATTGACTCTGTACTGTTACCCCCGTATATAGCCTCACTATTGTTATTTTACTGCTGCTCTTAAATTATTTGTTACTTTATTTCATTTTTCATTTTTTTTTAAGTATTTCTCTGTAAGGTCTACTACACCTGTTGTATTTGGCGCATGTGACAAATAAAATGTGATCATTACAGTATGGTGGGAGTAAGACCTAAGGAGCACGTTGATGATACATACTGCCCACAAGGTTGGCCAAGGATGAGTCCAGGTCATCCGACACCAGCTTCCCAAGCTGCTGCCCGTTTGGGATTAGCCCCTGGCTGGGCGARGAGGCMACTGTGGGTTTGAGGACGCCACCTAAAACATTATTAATAAAAAAAGGATGGAGGGTGGGAGGGGGTAAAAGACAGAACGCCACAGACGAGACAGGAAAGAGGATGTGATTAACGTGAGCGGTGGGAAGCAGATGTCGCACGTGAAAATGACAATAAGTTTGCTGGCGCAGTCCAGGACTGAGGAGTGTGTAGTCAACTCACCCAGTCATGTGCCATAATACAGCCAAGGCCCAAAGTGTGTGTTCACCCAATGGACAAGGGAGAGAAACAAAACAATGGTGAGATTGTGAGTGAAGCACCCCAAAACCCACACATTAGATACATGTACACCACCGGTCAAAAGTTTTAGAACACCTACTCATCAAGTTTTTTYTWTWTTTWYWMTWKTSTMYAYWKTRKARWAWWAKWGWRRASAYMWMAAMWMTRWRAWAWMACAYRTGKRRWMWYRTRKWRWAMAMAAAAAAAAGTGTTCAACAAATCAAAATGTATTTTAGATTTGAGATTCTTCAAATAGATTCTTCAAATATGCCTTGATGACAGCTTTGCAAATTCTTGGCATTCTCTCAACCAGCTTCATTAGGTAGTCACCTGGAATGCATTTCAATTAACAGGTGTGCCTTGTTAAAAGTTAAGTTGTGGAATTTCTTTCCTTCATAATGCGTTTGAGCCAATCAGTGCTCAGCATGTGGGAACTCCTTCAAGACTGTTGGAAAAACATTCCAGGTSAATCTGGTTGAGAGAATGCCAAGAGTTTGCAAAGCTGTCATCAAGGCAAAGGKTGGCTATTTGAAGAATCTCAAATATAAGATACATTTTGATTTATTTAACACTTTTGGTTACTACATGATTCCATATGTTGTATTTCATAGTTTTGATGYCTTCACTATTATTCTACAATRTAGAAAATAGTACAAATAAAGAAAAAACGTTGAATGAGTAGGTGTTCTAAAACTTTTCACCGGTAGTGTATGTGTACATTCTCCRCTCTTCACTATACGCTTTATTGAGCACCAAAAGGCACTTTGCTGCCAAATGCACCTTTCTGKGATGTACTTATGACTTTGTAGGCATAACTACTCAGGGGCAGAAGGCTATGTCGAGAGAAGTTGAAATGGTGCCAATACTCATTTCCTAAGCTCTTCCATTTCATGCAAGATTAGACAATATGATRGAGAAGTGTTACATTGCAGTGAGAAGATGAGGACAGCACTACCCTGAGTCTTTGGGTTCTGTTCATGACAAACTGTCATGTTCCAGGCCCCGGCCGTGGCAGTGAAAGAGTTCAAGAATTTATGGCTAAAGGAGCTCGGAGGCACCGGAGCAGATCGTGCCAGTTATGAAACCCGCCATGTGTCGAATGACAGACAGGTAATTGAAAAGTGCATGTGAATCCCTGAGGGAAGGCTGCGCTTTCCCATGCAAAATAACAACAACAAAAATAAACATGAATGCTACTTTTGGAACATTTCAAAGCAAATCATTCATGACCATATCTCATGGGGGTACATTTTCTCAATCATTGATCAAGCACTCACTGCAAGTATTTTGAATTCCTTTCCAAAACATCCAAGCCCAGCGATGGCCCATGAGGTGAGATGCCCCCAGTCACGAGGTGAGTTGGGCCCAGTGGGCAGCAGTGTGGATGTGATCTAATTGCTGATCCTAGATCTGTGCTGAAGGGTAACTTCTATGTGGAGCTTGTGCATGTGAAGAGAGGGATGGGGAATTGGGAGAGGTCGAGGAATGTATGATCCTTACCAGCAGAGTCAACATTGTTGGCGGAGGCTGAGTTATTGCCAAACACAGAGTCAAAGTTGACGTTAAGGCCTCTGGCGGTCTGGGGTTGCGTGGTGGAAGACACTGAGAATCCTGGTTAAGAGGAAGCAAGAGTGTTGATGCTGATATTAGCTGAGGCATTAATCGAGCTATAAAGCTTTCTGATGCAAAACGGAAGTCTTTATTTCGCTTGTTAACTTAAGTATGATCGTGCCGTCAACTTTGTGGACACTCTTCTTGATCATTTAAATATATTCTGTACACCCAAGTTGTTGTTTTTTCAGGCCAGAGAGTAGACAGGGGGCAGTAGGAATGGCAAGCCCCAGGTACCTACCTCCAAATAGACCAGCTACAGCAGAGGGCTCAGACTGGAAGAGAGGTGTGGTAGGGTATGATGCTGGCCCACAGAAAGAGTCTGACACAACCAGAGGCAAGCAGGAGGGGAGAAAGGCAAAGAGATGGGGGTTTAGAAACAAGATTAGAAATAACGAAAAACACATCAAATGAAAAGTAGTATAGCTCCAGAAAAGTAAGCAAGAAGATCAAGTCAATTAATATATATCTAGCTCAGCAGTTTGAGAAAAAGGAAGAGAACTAAAAAAAGAATTAAAAGCCACCTCAAACAAACGCAAAATACTAAAATGTTAGCACTAAAGGCAAACAGCAATCAGGGAAGCAACTAGACTAGAGCAAACATGAACCCGGCATAAGTTCAGGGTCCTATGCTTCCAGGAGTTTAGAAAACAGGTCAGTCAGGTTCCCAGTCATAGTACCTGAGATAAACTGCTCTATCCGCACTGTGTGCTCATGATCAGATGCAATGGAAGAGCTCGAAACAATAAAGGGATTGTAATGATCTGGAGAATCAAAAATAAAATGAAAATTCAAATCAACAATGTGGATTGTTTTTCTTTACACTTAAAAAAATGCAAGAAAAAAAAAGAGAGAAGTTGTAAAGTGACATGCTATGAACACACATAGGTAAGGTAAGGAACATAGTAACGTTACATGCTATGAAAACACATAAGGTAAGGAAAACATAGTAAGTGACATGCTATGAACACACATAAGGTAAGGAAAACATAGTAAAGTGACATGCTATGAACACACATAAGGTAAGGAAACATAGTAAAGTGACATGCTATGACACAATAAGGTAAGGAAACATAGTAAAGTGACATGCTATGAACACACACAGGTAAAGCTAAGGAAAAATAGTAAAGTGACATGCTATGAACACACATAAGGTAAGGAAACATAGTAAAGTGACATGCTATGAACACACATAGGTAAAGGTAAGGAACATAGTAACGTTACATGCTATGAAAACACATAAGGTAAGGAAACATAGTAAAGTGACATGCTATGAACACACATAAGGTAGGAAACATAGTAAAGTGACATGCTATGAACACACATAAGGTAAGGAAACATGTAAAGTGACATGCTATGAACACACGGTAAGCTAAGGAACATAGTAAAGTGACATGCTATGAACACACATAAGGTAAGGAAACATAGTAAAGTGACATGCTATGAACACACATAGGTAAAGGTAAGGAAACATAGTAAAGTGACATGCTATGAACACACATAAGTAAGGAAACATAGTAAAGTGACATGCTATGAACACACACAGGTAAGGTAAGGAAACATAGTAAAGGACATGCTATGACACACACAGGTAAGGAACAATAAAGTGACATGCTAATGACACACATAAGGTAAGGAAACATAGTAAAGTGACATGCTAGAACACACACAGGTAAAGGTAAGGAAACATAGTAAAGTGACATGCTATGAACACACTAAGGTAGAGGAAACATAGTAAAGTGACATGCTATGAACACACAACAGGTAAGGAACATAGTAAAGTGACATGCTATGAACACACATAAGGTAAGGAAACATAGTAAAGTGACATGCTATGAACACACATAAGGTAAGGAAACATAGTAAGTGACATGCTATGAACACACACAGGTAAGGAAACGAGGCAAATGTAAATATTTTAAGGCCCATGCTATAAATAACCTAATCAGTCAGCGGCATGCCACGGCACACAGTCAAACCAAAACAAATATACAGTAACAGCAAGGTTTAGTTAACGGTGCTAGCAAGCTTGACAAGGACCACACGGCTGAAATGTGTCAGCTTAAAAAAAAAGCACCATAAACTTAAAACCTTGTAGCTGTGGTCATTAATGAGAGATGCTATCACCTTTCCTTGTTTTTTTTTAATACCAAGGATCTACAACGACCAAGATAAGCACCCGATTCCTGAAAAACCTTTAGTAGCATCAGTACATCTAAATACCACATCATATACCGTATGTAAACACAAATTGTAAGCACCACACACAATGTGAACAGCCCCAGACATTCACTGTTGAATTCTATATTCCCCTTCAGAATACTGGAGTTATGAAGCAAGCACTTTTGACTCTGCATCAACTCAAGGGGCAATCTGCAGTGCTACATCCATTGTTGCCCTTCATTCATGATATGTACCCACTGAGCCTTGAAGAATATACCTTAGAAATACCTCATGAGCTTAGTTCAATTTCATACCGCATCAGAACACAAAATAAGCTTGTTTTATTTACTCCAATGTTTGTAAACAACGTAAATGTAAACAAACACTATATAGCCTCAAAACATGGTTAAAACAATAATGTTGATATCATGGAAGGTCAGTCCTTGCATCCATAGCTCTGTCTRTTAATTTGAGAGTGGTTTAATTTCTCCAGCCACATCCCTCAGCTTTTTACCAAAACAGGGGCGGGGATGAAGCTTTCGCGTTATTGTTTCAATTGCTGATTGCCGCTTTAGTATCACTTTTGAGGTGCACCTGTGTTGTAAAGGCTAGGAGAAAGACGCGTAATGGTGCAAAGTCCCCAGTGTCCAGTCTGGAGCATTAATTCACGAGTTCTGCTGGTGACTTCAAACTAGCAGTGCCAAAAGCCCTGGTCTGCACTTGAAAGSCCCCAAAATTTACAGACGTATTGGGCTATAGAATTAGTTTATTATGATTAAGTTCGATCCCCACAGTGAATTATTTTGAAGTTCGCTACAAATGGAGATATTTAATTAAATAGTGATCCATTCTGATCACTACATTTGTTGTCACACAGGACCACATGCCGAAACAGACCAATCACGGGCCGGCAGGCTATGAGGAGGCTCGCGCCCTCATGCCATAGACATTAAGGTTATCCCGCTCAGGCAGGATGAAAACGACTACATCGACCATGATCCTTTGCTAGTTACAGGCACTTTCACCATGATCTTAGCGATTTTTTGGTGCCATTCAGTAATAWGGCGCGCTTCAAATGTAAATAGTTTCCGGCTTCATGCACCATCGGGAGTTTTCCATAGGAATACATGGCTGATGTCAGAGCCATCCCCATCTACTGGTTTTTATGTCTATGGAATGGTGCATGCAGGCTGAATATGACAATGGGAGACATTTCTGACAACACCATAACAGACAAAGAAAACTTAACACAAAAAAATTGTAAATGTTGTTTACCACCAAACATTTCATGAGTGGGTGTCCTAGAACTAACACCATCGGAAGACACAACAGGATGTATAAGGAAAGGGTTAAAGTTTGGAATGGAGTCTTCGACAGCTTCTGTATAAGTGAAAGGATCTACACAGGCAAAGGGGACAGAACAGAAAGAGAGAGAACAGGGAGAAGTTAGAATAGGACGGCGAGT
Source organism: Salvelinus sp. IW2-2015 (assembly GCF_002910315.2). NCBI lineage: Eukaryota > Metazoa > Chordata > Actinopteri > Salmoniformes > Salmonidae > Salvelinus > Salvelinus sp. IW2-2015. The sequence continues at coordinate 7,165,867 of NC_036863.1, read as the reverse complement.
CAAGTCAAAGGAAAGCATGCAGAAACATGAACATAAACCCCATGCCTCAGACARAATTCTTCATAAACTGTGATAGTATCACAAATACTCCAAGTATCATTGCAAGGAAACTAATATTGAAGTAGACTTGGAAACAAGCAGCCTTATGTTGTCATCTAGAGTCACAATAATCTTTGCCAAGCTATAACAAACAATATTTTATGCTTTAAAAAAAAAAAGCAGGTTATTTCATCACGTGGTTATACCAAAGGCCATATGGAATTTTAACATGACATTTAAGTAATTTAGCAGAAAAACAGCAACTTAGTTATTGAATTCATCTGAAGATAGCCAGGTGGAAAACCACATCTCAGTCATAATAAGTACATTTGTCCTCAATAAAATAGCTATCAGCAAAGTCAATTCTAGTGGAAAAGAAGAAGAAACACGTGCTCCAGTCGATAATGTTCACTTCTAGACATGACACAAACCAAGACAGCCTTAATCCATGTAACCTACACTGCACCGTCCTTTATGGAAATATTCAATTGGAACAAATGCAGCACATTTGCTTTAAAAACGTTTTTGAAAAGTATACTTTATTCTTTTATCAAGTCTAAAAAAAAGTTACATACAATTATAAATAACAAGAATACAAAAATAAATAATTCTAGCTTCAAGTTGATTAACCTGAAAMTTTGCAGGACTGACAAAAAGTAACAGTGGATTCATACTGTGACTACAAGAACCTGAACGGTGTAGTTGTAAGTGAAAAGGAAAACACAGTTAAGTAGGTTTATCTAATAATTTCAACCTTATCATTATTTACTTTCCATTGACACATGCCCCTAAATTCCAAAGCACACACAACATTACAAGGCACTCAAGATAAAGGTGCCTCTTAATTTGGCACCTGCATCACGAGGTTTAAATACAAATGCCATGAATGATGAACAACAGGTGTCATAGTAAATCAGAAAAGGTCAGTTACTAAATTTAATAATATGAATAAATAAGGTTACAGTCATGATACAGACCGTTATTTTAGAGTTGCTGACAGTTTGTCTGGCAAACTACTAAACTGATAATAAGATTTCAGGAGCTGTTTCGTTAGACTTCAGTGCAGCTTTTGATTTGCCTGGCTACAAAAACTCCTTGCTCCAGTCAAACACTGCGCCACACCCATGGATGTTAGTTTCTTCTCCGCAATGAGTCTCGATCTGAGTACCTCCCATACGATTTCTAGAATGGAAATACGTTCTAGACCATCTGATTGGTCCCAGAAACCGATGGATTGAGCCAGAGCCAGCACACGCGTGGGTAATGCAACGTTTTGAAAATGTGTCATTGGCTTTGATACTCTGATTGGTTAGAGATGATCCAATCGCTGATTACTTTGTCTTAAACAAAACCCCTCATTTTGACATCACCACAACCAACTTCAAAGATGGCAGACTCAGACTGAGGTATGTATTTTTAAAAGAATGTAACTAGGAGGTTAGTTAAGAACACATTCTTATTTACAATGAAGGCATACCCCGGCCAAACCCTAACGACACTGCGCCAATTGTGCGCTGCCCTATGGGACTCCCAATCACATCCGGTTGTGATACAGCCTGGAATTTAACCCCGGTCTGTAGTGACRCCTCTAGCACTGAGATGCAGTGGCTTAGACCGCTGTGCSACTCGGGAGCCCTAMAAGCAAATGATTCAGTGGAAGAATTCAGTTGAGTCATCAGGCAAGCTTTTGACATTATTGATCATAGTCTGCTGCTGAAAAAACCCTGTGTTATGGCTTTACATCCTCTGACATATCATGGATTGAGTGTTACCTATCCAACAGAACACAGACTGTTCTTTAATGCAATCCTCTAATGTAAACCAGGTAGAGTTAGGCATACCTCAAGATCTTGGCCCCTTACWTTTTACATTTTTTACCAATGACCTATCGTTAGCCTTGGTAAAGCCAGTGTGTCTATKTACACTGATGACTCAACATTACACATGTCAGGTCAGCTACCACAGGAAGTGATAACTGCAACACTTAAAGAGCTGCAGTCATTTTTAGAATGGCATCCTAAATATATCAAAAAGTATTGTATTTGGGACAAATCATTCACGAAACCTAAACTAAATMTTGTAATGAATAATGTGGAAATTGAGCAAGTTGAGACGAAACTGATTGGTGTAACCCAGGATTGTAAAGTGTCATGGTCAAAACATATTGATGCAACGGTATCTAATATGGGGAGAGGTCTGTCCATAATAAWGTGATGCKCCGCTTTCTTGACAYGACAATGAACAAAGCAAGTCCTACAGGCTYTAGTTTTATCACACCTGGACTACTGCCCAGTCATATGGTCAAGTGCCACAAATAAGGACAWTACAGTTGGCCCAGAACAAAGCAGTACGACTGGCCCTTAAACGAAAACAGAGAGCTAATATCAATAACATGTATGTYAATCTCTCCTGGCKCAAAGTAGAGAGATTGATAGCATCACTATTTGTCTTTGTGAGAGGTATTGACATGTTGAAAGCACCGAACTCTCTGTTCAAACTAACACATCCATACATACCCCACAAGACATGCCACCAGGGGTCTCTTCACAGTCCACAACAGACTCTGGGAAACGCACAATAATACAGAGCCATGATTACATGGAATTCTCTTCCMCATCAAGTAACTCAAGCGAGCAGTAAAATCAGATTTAAAAAACAGATAAAACCCCTCACGGTACAACGCAGACTGTGAAGAGACACGCGTATACCCACACACACACTAATATTTTAATGCTGTACATTTTATGTTGATGTTTTTTTTTATATAGTAATTATGTCTTGCATGATGYATTGTTTTATTTATGATGTAGGCTGTTGTTTTGTTATCATGTAATTGTTATATTCCTTTTTGWATCCCAGGARGTRTAGCAGCTAATGGGGATCCTAATGAATAAATAACTGTGATTTGATTGTTGATCAACTTTACCTGATTTTATTAGTGGTCTTAACATCCAATTTCAAATTCAAGTTCACCAATAGCTTTCAGGAGTTAGGTCAAATACACCAGGTACTGTGTATATCCACCACCAGCAAGCTTATCGAGTTAATAAGCTGTTTGAGAATGCTAAGGGTTGTATCCACTATGACCTGTGGAGAGGCCCATCACAGTTTACCCAGAGGAATCTGAATGAAAAAGAGTGTGTGTGTGTGTGTGTGAGAGAATCAGGCGTGTAAAACAGGCAATCCGCGGTGTGACGGGAGCTCTCACCTCCCCATGTGTTGGCTGTTGGTAGGCCAGTGGAGAGTAGCAGTGCCTGCTGCTGAAATGCAGGCTGCAAGTCCAGAAGGTCACTCGCCGCCTTGGAAGTGCTTGAGGGGGGAGGAGGAAGGGAAGTTAAAATGTCTCACAAAAGTTAAACCCCAACTCTCCCATAGCCTACTCAAAAGGTTTTCATAACGCTCCAGGTAGAAGTTTCACCTAGCAAAGGGTAGGCGGGGAACATTCTACCTACTCCTTACTCCCACCCTTCACCTACAAAAAATAAAATAAAAGTCAAAAACATTTCACGCACACTGAAGACAAACTTGTCAGGCTTGATTAAGCAGCCAAGAGGGAGAAACAGTGGAGTCTCTGAAAGTCACATGCAATCAATACCCTCTGTACCGTCATGGAGGCTCCGTAAACAGCTACCCCTGAGCTGCATGCTTTCAAACGGGGGAATGCACCCTTGCCATCCACCTTTAAATTGGCGCTACGRTTTATTCATTATTCTTCTTATTTTGTAATGCTCACATTTATGTACAAGATTATTTTTAGAAGGACATTGYAGAGCTGGGTGATATGGASAAAAATCCATACCCCGATAAATGTCCTGAATTGATGCGATAATGATAAATAGAAAGTCTRTAACATTAATGTGCACCAGTTTTTGTTTTATTATTATCCTGTAAACTACTACTATGGTTGTAGCCATAAATTGTCYCATTAACAATCACCCATATTAGCAAACTTATTTCATTTCAAACTTCACATTTCTCTATTTTAGGCTACTTATCGTAATGAACGATATCAGCAAAAWGCCTGCGATGTGATCGGTACGGTCGGTGTCCATTGATCATCCCAGCTCTAGTACACTGACATGTGTGCAGCTGGGGCACTACAGAATAGTTCCACGAGCATCAAATTCATTAGGTGGGCAAAGGCATAGGGAAGAGTGGGTAAGAATAGATGGGTAGGCCGATTAATAGCAATGGAGTATTTGGCTCTATGGATACATGGCMTTGACTGTCTAGTCTGGCTTCAACAACCCCAACCACTACACTATTATTAATACTCCCTCAAACATCTGAAACAACTGGATRGGTAAGCAAATGTAAACATAGTTTCCATCTCAAATGGCACCCTATTCCCCATTTAGTGCACTACTTTTCACCAAGGTTCATAGGGCTCTGGTCCAAGGTAGTGCACTATATAGGGCACAACCATAAACTCAACAAGGAGCTATGATCAGTGCCTGGGCACTAAACATGTAACATAGCATTTTGGCAAAGTCGGTGGGGGAGTGATAAGGGTAAGGCCTAGGAGAGAATGGGTGCTCTAACCCGTTTGTGGAGCTGGGTGTGGAGAAAAGGTCGATGGCTGGTGCTGTGTTGATGGTTCGTCCGTCAGTGGACACAGGGGAGGCAACCGTGGTGGCATAGGAAGAATGACCGTTCTGGAGTTCCTTCAGACGCTGCTCCTAGGTGGAACGGGCAAAAGTCAACAAAAACAAGCACCCGGGCCTACCTACAGTACACTGGCCAGCTAACATTTTCTGAGAGCATGTATTTTGACTCAATTTTTAACCAAGGTGGTGGGGACTCCGTGGCCTGATGATCTCAGGAGAGCAACTTATTAGCTAAAAAAATATCCCTTCTTTGGATGACCTCGGGCTTGATGCTTGGTTGGTTACCATAGCATTAATTTAGAATAAAACGAGACCAAAAACCTCATTGAAGACTTGATCGCTGTAGTGTGAATACTGCTCAATAAAATGCTAGACCAAGTTAAGGGCAGCTTATCCACTCCAAAACAAAATAAAGAAACTCCCTCGACATTGCCTTTCCCCCCAAAGGCAGAAAATCATTKAATTTTTGTTCATTATCACTGAATGTTCTACAGATGCTGCTGACCAGTCAGCACAGATTAAACCCAGTAGGGCAATAAGCCGAAAGGATAGTTGAAGGGGGAGAGCGAGAGAGATCAGACAGTCAGAGATAGCGAGGGGAGCACACTGAAAGGAAAATGTACCTTCAGCGCTTTTAGGCGAGCCTGCTCTTCCTCCAGAGCTGCCTGCTTTTCCCTCTCGTCCACTTTGGTGAAAGATATGCCCGTGTTGGCCAGAGAAGAGACAGCGTTGGAGAGAGTGCTAGCCCTGGATGGACAGAGACATAGGAAGAGAGAGAGACAGGGGTCAGTTAGTGGGGGCTATGGTAAAACTGTTTACTGACCATTGTCAAAAGGACTGTGTTGTTCTACAAGCTCAGTGAAAGAAAGTGGCACATATTTTTACAACTGCACTTTGATAGATACAGGCTACAATAGTAATAGGAGGWTGAAATAAAATAGAAAGGATTCTGCTTGACAGGGATAGTTTATAACACACCTTTCCCACTAAACAGAAAACCTGAATGAGCACTGATGGTACGTGCATATTATTATAGTACATTGAAAGACACAAAAAGCAAACTAAATCAAATGCGCCTGGCATTAGCCACAGACAAGTAGGTCTTTATTAACAATATAGGACTTTCATAAATTGAGGGTAAAAACACTGCAACTGTGGCTCCCGGAGCATTCGTCAATATTTTCTCGGAAACAACTGGCAAAACACACAGAAAGGAAAAGCATACTTTGGACCGCAGTACAAAAACATATTGTTGAGATTGCTACCCACCAACAAACACTTCAGCTCCAGCTCACACCCACTTGCTAAATTTGGTACCTGAGCAAAACAGGCTTTGTCTGACTGGACTGTATTGAATAGGCAGTGAGTAAATGGAATGGAAAATAACAGTACCTGCTGGCTGCTGTGGAATCTTTCACCTTCTTCCCTTCTAAAGAAGCCAAATGCTGCTCTAAGGCATCCAAGAGGCTACTGGGGGCCTATTAAAATGGAAACAAATAGTGAGTTCAAAGGTTGGGGGGAAAAATGCAATCACAAAGGTGTAACAGCAGACAGAAACACAAACAGTAAGCATGCCTAGTTATTTCACAATGCACACRAAGAAAACAAACTACCCTTACAAACACTTAAAAAGAGTGGGATACAGATACTTACACAAACTGTAATCTGAAGATGGAACGTTAAGGAAAAATACAGAATATAAAGGTGGCAATTAYCAGCGATGATAAAGATCAGCGATGATAACGTTTTGGGGGAAAGGTACTAGCTAAAGGCATTATTTAAAATCCAAAACAGTCCTAATAAAATACAAATCACAAAATGAATGCCCTTGCAAAATACTGTTTGTCTTGCTAAAGCACCATCTGAACATGGTGATAAGAAAAGTAAAAACATAATACCATTTTATTCTAAGACTGGATACGCAAGCGAGAGATGTARCTAACCCCATACAACATGTGGCCCTTCTTGAAAGGTGACATGAAACAGTACAATAGCATACAGTGTTTATATGCTTTTCAATGTATACAATGTATCCATTTTCAATGTATACAAAGTGGAAGTATATTTTTCCTTTTATTCCTTTCATCTCAGGTCTAGCCTACTCAGTATATGCTTTGACAAAGGTCGATGTTAACACCTTTATGTGCTGTATGMCGTGCAAGGTCAGGTGAGAGGGAGTCCCTGTTCRAATGCAAATAAAGTGCACCCTTCCTTCCTCAATCACAGATCTAGAAGTGATTGGAGAGATGWGGGCAAGGTTATCAACCTACTGCTTTCATCAATCCAACCAAATCAGATCTGTGATTTGATTACTTGAAGGAAAGAAGCATTTAGAAAGTATTTGGGCAGGGCCTGAGTCTGGCGTTTCCTTTAGTAGCGTTTCCTTCCACATGCAGTGTGCGCCCAAGAAAGCAATATATGATAGCTAGGGCTGTGCAGAGGTAACCATTTAGAAGGTCTGAAACTGCAGGAGGTGGCAGGGTGGTGAGAGAGGCCGGCAGCCAGCACACTGAGGAGCGTTGAAATAAAGTCAAGCCGAGGGGTTCAGCAGGGCTCTATCTCAGACCCTCTGCACTTTCGGGCCAGAGAGATACGAAAGCAATAGATAGCATCAGGTCTTACCTGGGAGAGGTCTGGGATGTCCCCTCGATCAATCCCTACTTGCTGCAAGGAAAGAGGGAGGAGGTTCAAGATAACATGGAGTAAAAGTGAATGTAGGAGTAAAAAATCTGATCACACAGAAGTTAGCTAGGTTGGATCTTACCGCCGCTACTTTAAGGAATTCAGAGATTCTTGTCATTCTAGTGAGGAATTTCTTGTAGATGTCAAGGCCCTCTTTGCATTGAGTTTTCTTCATGTCAAAGTACTTCTCTGTGAAGTGAAAAGAATAACATGATAATGAAGCACTGGAACTTAAATGTCATCAAATAAGGATAAACTATCAAACTGTATCAAATTAATCAAACTGCCTTTGCAAATTAATGGAGGAGTTGCTGAATATTCCATAGTATAATTCTAAATATTACACTTTTCTCCAATCAGAAAATCGTCCCTTAAAATGTAGATGTCTGCAGGAAGTATACAAACTCTCCAAAGGGGTGCATGAATCCTAAACATGTCTCACTAGCTGGTAAACGTTTCACTGATGTTTGCTCATATCCAATTTGCTCCTCCACCCCCCACAGGCCTGCTCAGTCTCCCAAAAGGAACAAGGCTCTCATCTGAGTGAGAGAGGCATCCATCCTCATAGCAGAGAATACAGCCTTGACATGCATGTAATGACCAGCAATTTATCATAGTCTAGGAACCAAGTGCAATTCTCTAACTCCAGTCTAATGTCCAACTTTGTGGAGAAATAGAATGTTAGTGTTCTGGAATTTCTATTTCCAATGTTATTGACATTATTTTCATTTCCAACTTGTGCACTGAACTACATGTGCACGGAACTACATGTGCAAGGAACTACATGTGCACGGAACTACATGTGCACGGAACCACATGTGCAAACAGATATGCAGAGTAGTCGAATAGACTGTGTGCAAGACCAGTCTCTCCACCAGCATTGTGCGCAATTTCATTTTAACACAGTCCCTTCAGGAAACTCATTTAGAATGAATTGGAAACTAGATTGTTTCAGTGTTTCAGACATTGAATAGAATGTCTGAATTTCAAAAGGAATTCAACCAACCTACAGACCTTATGTCACCTTGCAAACCCAGTTCACTAAAACAAAGCAGAGCAGTAGTAGAACACTGTTGTTTATTGGCCCTCGTTAAGTTAACCTGATAGCATGGAGCAGGCTGATAGTGAGTTGTGTAAAAACATATTGAGGCCAGAGATACAGTATCAACCCAGAACGACAGGGTGCAAAGGTGTCTCTGCATCAGCGCTGCTCCATGGTTACGATGATATGGCAATAATGACTTGGTTTTGGCAGGCCAGAGCCTCTTGAGAGCCAGAAGGCAGAAGTACTTACCCAACAGGTTAATAATGCCTTCGTTGTAGGCCGCAAACAGTCGAATGGCATCTTTGAACAGAAGCATGAAGGCCGCGTTTATCACTCCGTTGGTAAGCTCATTGGCGTTGACCTGGAGATGGAGGGGGGATCCAAAGCAGACCAATTGAATTGACAGACGACCCATCAAGCACTCTCATTGGTCTGACTCAGCGGTAACTCCCAACCACACGACAGGGCTACTCATTCGCCGACAGTTTTTTTGCAATAGTGTCATATTCGAGAGCTGGAGCGTTTATTCAGGCCATAGAAGTATAACAAGTTACAAGGAACTTACATTGAAATCAAGTAGTGCATCCATCTGATTTTGGATAATGGGTAGGGTCTTCAGTAACTTCTCTGTGTTCATGGTTCTCATAACGCCATCCGCCCTTGGGGAAAGATAATATTCCAATCATTAGGGGCCCAATACTATTGATGTTGGATTGTCAATGTCATGAAGCATGCAACCTAAAATAATGAATTTGAATTAGGCTTAGTGAACAACACTACACTTACTCAGATGCCCAATCCCAAACCAACCCTTACACCATATGCACCATGCAGGAGTAAGCAATATACCCAAAAATGTATTCAAAACACACTTCCCAGGAGTCGACTGCACATTGTGTATACAATATAGGAGAAACTAGGTAGATCTGAGACGGATGCTATAAGAAAACATTTGAACAGAGAATTAAAGTCCTTACCCTCGTTTTACTTTGGTGAAGTCAAAAGCGACCTGTCGATACGATACAGCCTTCTCATTCAAGTAGCGACTATACCTCCTTATGAACGTTGACATGTCATAGCCTGAAAAAGACAATAGGGAAATAAATGTTTTAGCATGAGGTGCATCTTGATGGTGATACACATCTCACTGTAGAACTGCCACATAATCACCTTTTCAAACAACTAGCCTATACTCTTAACTGTTTATTTGGGGAACTAAGTGATACAATAAGCAGAGGCAAATTCTTTCCATTGATTTTGGAAATGAAGACGACTTCAGAGTTTATTGGTGGATATACGGGTGTCTTAATAGGGCGTTGGGCCACCACGATCCACCAGAACAGCTTCAATGCACCTTGGCATAGTTTCTACAAGTGTCGAACTCTACTGGAGGATGCAACACCATTCTCCACGAGACATTCCATCATTTGGTGTTTTGTTGGTGGAAAACGCTGTCTCAGGCGCCGCTCCAGAATCTCCCATCAATGTTCATTTGGGTTGAGATCTGGTGACTGAGACGGCCATGGCATATGGTTTACATCGTTTTCATGCTCATCAAACCATTCAGTGACCACTCGTGCCCTGTGGATGGGCGCATTGTCATCCTATGGGGGCACAGCCATTGTAGCAAAAAAGAATGGGCAACTGCATTTTTTATATATGGTCTGTCCCGTATTTTCTTCTAAAGTAAAGGCCCAACAGGCTGTCTTTGACAGCTCACGATCTTGTAGATTTCTGTCATGAGTGCTATACTCCCCAACCAAGTCATCATCCTTAAACAAACTGACAGCTCCCTATTACCGTAATTTATCAGTAACACAATCTGACAAAAGGAATGTGGGTTATTATGATTACTCTACCATTATACTCCCACTGGTCTGGGATGCCATGCATCTTGTTAACATTTCTTTTTATTTAAACTTTATTTAACTAGGCAAGTCAGTTAAGAAAAAATTMTTATTTACAATGTCAGCCTACCGGGGAACAGTGGGTTAACTGCCTTGTTCAGGTGCAGAAMGACAGAGTTTTACCTTGTCAGCTCGGGGATTTGGACTTTCTCAGTCTTGCAAGTCTCAATATTGCCTGTTGTCGTGTGCACGCACACGTTTAGTAGGCAAAAGTTACAGAACGTTGCAGTTCTAGAATAGAGCTGACGTGATTCCTTATTCTATTTCAAATGTATTTTCTAGAAGAAGCATGCCTATTTGAATGTTCAGTRACATTGTTCCCTGCTGAACGCAGCCCTGTTGATTGACCTGAGAGAATAGACCTTAAGATACTGTATGAGCTCAAATGCTCCAGTGAAGACGGTACTGAGCCTGTGATAAAATGCAGAGTGCTGCAGAGCTGACTTCACTCACCTTGTAGGCCACTTTTGTCCAAAAAGTTACTGAGGTTAAAAAGCGTGTTCCTTGAAGCCAGGTACTGTATAAATCTCTGCAACACAGAAACATGTGTAAAAACTTTTTGCAATACAAAAGGAACTCCTAGATTGCCAATAAGTGCATTCACCAACAGCTGAAAATGCATAGCAATGTTACATACAGTTGAAGTCGGAAGTTTACATACACCTTAGCCAAATACATTTAAACTCAGTTATTCACAATTCCTGACCTTTAATCCGAGTAAAAATTCCCTGTCTTAGGTCAGTTAGGATCACCACTTTATTTTTATGTAAAATGTCAGAATAATAGTAGAGAGAATTATTTATTTCAGCTTTTATTTCTTTCATCACATTCCCAGTGGGTCAGAAATTTACATACACTCMAWTAGTATTTGGTAGCATTGCCTTTAAATTGTTTAACTTGGGTCAAACATTTTGGGTAGCCTTCCACAAGCTTCCCACAATAAGTTGGGTGAATTTTGGCACATTCCTCCTGACAGAGCTGATGTAACTGAGTAAGGTTGTAGGCCTCCTTGCTCGCACACGCTTTTTCAGTTCTGCCCACACATTTTCTATGGGATTGAGGTCAGGGCTTTGTGATGGCCACTCCAATACCTTGACTTTGTTGTCCTGAAGCCATTTTGCCACAACTTTGGAAGTATGGCTTGGGGTCATTGTCCATTTGGAAGACCCATTTGCGACCAAGCTTTAATTCCTGACTGATGTCTTGAGATATTGCTTCAATATATCCACAATTTTCCCTCCTCATGATGCTTCTTTTTGTGAAGTGCACAGTCCCTCCTGCAGCAAAGCACCCCCACAACATGATGCTTCCATACCCGTGCTTCATGTTGGGATGGTGTTCTTCGGCTTGCAAGCATCCCCATTTTCCTCCAAACATAACGATGGTCATTATGGCCAAAGAGTTCTATTTTTTTTTTTCATCAGACCAGAGGACATTTCTCCAAAAAGTACAATCTTTGTCCCCATGTGCAGTTGCAAACCGTAGTCTGGCTTTATAGCGGTTTTGGAGCAGTGGCTTCTTCCTTGCTGAGCGGCCTTTCAGGTTATGACGATATAGGACTCGTTTTTACTGTGGATATAGATACTTTTGTACCCGTTTCCTCCAGCATCTTCACAAGGTCCTTTGCTGTTGTTCTGGGATTGATTTGCACTTTTCGAACCAAAGTACATCATTCTTCTAGGAGACAGAATGCGTCTTCTTCCTGAGCGGTATGACGGCTGCGTGGTCCCATGGTGTTTATACTTGCATACTATTGTTTGTACAGATGAACGTGGTACCTTCATGCGTTTGGAAATTGCTCCCAAGGATGACCAGACTTGTGGAGGTCTACAATTTTTTTTCCTGAGGTCTTGGCTGATTTCTTTTGATTTTCCTATGATGTCAAGCAAAAGAGGGACTGAGTTTAAAGATAGGCATTGAAATTTGGAATTTACCAAGCTGTTTAAAGGCACAGTCAACTTAGTGTATGTAAACTTCTGACCCATTGGAAATGTGATACAGTGAATTATAAGTGAAATAATCTGTCTGTAAACAATTGTTGGAAAAATGACTTGTGTCATGCACAAAGTAGATGTCCTTACTGACTTGCCAAAACTATAGTTTGTTAACAAGAAATTTGTGGAGTGGTTGAAAAACGAGTTTTAATGACTCCGACCTAAGTGTATGTAAACTTCCGACTTCAACTGTAAGAGCATCTTCTCAAAAGAAGAAGTATGATAGAATTATGTAATTTGTCACTGGATACTGCTTCACTTCAAACCAGTGTTAAATGGATTTCAAAATACCTTAACACCACTAGTAGACTGTGTTYACACAGACTGCCAAATTCAGATGTTTTGCCCAATTAATGGCAAAAGTTGACGCCTATTCATTCCAGCATTTCTTTATTTTTTTTACTATTTTCTACATTGCAGAATAATAGTGAATACATCAAAACTATGAAATAAAACATATGGAATCATGTAGTAACCAAGAGTAACCAAGAGTGTTAAACAAATCAAAATGTATGTTATATTTGATATTCTTCAAAGTAACCACCCTTTGCCTTGATGACAGCTTTGCACACTTGACATTCTCTCAACCAGCTTCATGAGGTAGTCATCTGGAATGCATTTCAGTTAACAAGTATGCCTTGTTAAAAGTACATTTGTGGAATGTCTTTCCTTCTTAAATGTGTTTGAGCTAGTGGTGTAACGAACCGTAGTTAATCCGTACAGATCACCCCCCACGGTTCGGCACGCATGTGAACCACGAATCAATTGCAAAGTTTAACCATCATAGTGTGAAATGCCGCTGTTACTTTTTAAAGTAATAATTCCCTATATCTTAATGCAGAGTTGCAGTGAAAAGATAGACAAGACAGATGTGTGCTGTGTTTTATTCTGAAGCCTAAAGGTTGATTTGATTATTTTTTTTTAAAGCAGTTGTGTGTACTGTTCACGTGAACGGGGCATGTTGAATCCCAACAAATCAATCATGGATGCTCGCGTTGAAAAAATGTGCAGTGACAGCCATGGCTAGCGGAGGAGCTGAAGAACTGGAAAAGCCTCCCGCTTCATTTAAGTCTCATGTATGGGAGCATTTTGGCTTCCCTGTCAAATATGATGGCGGATGAAGGGTGGTGGACAACACCATTACGGCGTGTAGGCATTGTGCCACAAGAAAGCCGTATGATCATGGAAATACATTGAGCATGGCCACACATTTAAAGCTTCATCACCCTGGTGTGTCAGTGACAGGAGCCATCTCAGCCAAGAGACAACAACTTCTCACCGCGATATTTAAGCAGCCCTTTGCTGCAGAATCAGACCGGGCTAAAGCCATTACCAAATCTATTGGGATGTTTATCGCTGCAGACATGAGGCCATACTCTGTTGTGGAAAACAAGGGTTTAAAAATATGGTGAAAGTGCTTGAGCCACGCAACRAAATCCCCTGGCGCAACAACTTCAGTATGAAGATCGTGCCAGATCTTTATGAACAGGAAACTATCAAAATTGTCGACAAATTATCCAAGGAATCCTCTGTTGCCCAGACAGGTGGACCTCCAGGAAAACGGAAAGCTACGTGACTGTGACTGCTCACTACACCACAGAGGAGCGGGAGATGTGAAGTCCGGTGCTACAGACACGCCCCTATGAGAGTCACACAGGCACAAATCTGGCGCAGGTACTGCTTGGAGCAGTAGCAGAGTGGAAGGTAGAGAGGCCCAATAACAATATCCCAATCACCACAGATAATGCCAAGAACCAAGTAAATGCAGTGATAGAAGCTGGACTGGGGCCACAGATAGCTTGCTTTGCACATGTGATCAATTTAGCATCCCAAAGGGGAATGTATGTTGTTCTGGTCTTGTATAATGATGTTCTGTATTATGTCATTCTGTATTATGTTTCATGTTTTGTGTGGACCCCAGGAAGAGTCGCTGCTGCTTTTTCAACAGCTAATTGGGATCCTAATAAAAAAAATACCAAATCGCAGTGAACCAGACTGCCTCCTTGGGAGGATCAGGAAGATGGTTTCCTTTTTCCACCGAAGCACAACAGCCGCTCATGTGCTTAAGACCAAGCAAGAAATGCTACAGCTACTGACTCACAAGCTAATACACGATGTCACAACAACATGGACCTCCACTTATGACATGTTGGAGAGCTATCTKGAGCAGCAGGCAGCTGTRTACTCTGCACTGACAGACAAGACCCTGAAAAAACATAAAGACATCGTCACCTTGTCTGATGATGTGAAAGTGGCAGAGGAGGTCCTCCAGGTGCTCAAACCCCTCAAACCGGTTACAACCCTATTGAGCACTGAAACTGCACCGTCTGTGTCCATGATCCTACCTCTGAAAACAAGAACTCTACAATCCATGGCCCCAAGTGAGGAAGACAGCACCMTCACTAGAGATGTCAAGGCTGCCATTAGAGAGGACCTGAACCCCAGATACCCCCCGAATGTACAGGACAACCCTCATAGAGCTACTGCACTGGATCCAAGATTCAAGTCCCTATCTCACCTAGACCCTGCCCTACACCGGAGGACATACAGTGATGTCACCACTGAGATTGTGTCCACTGAAGAGGTAAAAAAAAAGTGAATTACTTAAATAATAAATATAGTGCAGTCTAATCTTAGTCTATGCTATTGCTATTAGAATACATTTTTGATTTGGAATAAGAATGGATTTTATTAAATGTTAWTGCCACAATTATAGTTCTATGAAATATGAAAATAAATAATTGGTTAGTTTTTTTTTCTTTTTTTTTCTGCAGGGTCAAGCCACAGAGTCGACAGGAGCAGACTCAGAGGCATCTCCTCCGCAAAATAATGTAGCCAAGAAGGAGCTTTTCGGGGAGACCTTTGTGAGCAAGGACACAGGCAAGACGTTTGCCAACACCATCAAAGAGGATGTGGCATCCTACAAGGCAGCAAGCCGCATTCCAGTGGATGGTGATCCACTGGCATGGTGGAAAAGCAACGAGTGCAAATACCCTCACATTACCATGATGGGAAGATGCTACCTGGCTGTGCCTGGCACTTCAGTTCCCAACGAGAGGGTGATCTCCACGGCAGGGGACATAGTGACTTCAAAGAGGTCTACCATCTCCTCAGACAATGTAGACATCTACATCTTTTTGAAAAAGAATTTGAAGTTAAGCTCAGGTCTGATTTGCTTTCTTTCTTTTTTTTGATGTGGACACAGGCTATTTTTTAATTCACTCTTGTTCAAAGGAAGAAGGTATCATAYCAATATGATGTTTTTCTAAGTCGTGAGAAGGTTCGGGAGCTGGCAATGTTAAAAATAGATTTTTAGACATGTACTTTTCTTACATGTAATTTTGTAATTTACAAAAACAAGCACACAACAAGAAAACCGTGTTTGAAAAAGGTCAAGTTTTTGCTGTGAGCCAATGGGAAAACCTAGGTAATCACAGGTTGTTTTTCCCACGACTGGGACTATAAGTGCCAACAGATCAGAATTGGGCTGCCATTGGTACCATTACAGTATGAAGGGAGGAATGAGGGTTGATTTGGAGATCGGAGTCCGTGTCTTGGATGACATGCCTCTCTGTTCACCTGGGAGTCAGATTCATTGTATAGTATTTAGCTCGGCTGGGAGTGTGGAGTTGCAGAGCTCCAGGGTGAAGTTTCCCCATGTACAGATCTAGAATCAGCTTCCTCTCCAAAAACTAACCTTCACCGTGAGTGGGGAAAATGCAAAACTGACCCAAGGTCAGCGTCTAGAAGCAGCTTCACCCTACTCCGTGGAGTTGCAGACAGGTTTTGCTCACCTCGTTGCCGTAGACCATGAGGTGGTGTGTGGCGGTGAGAGACTTGAAGACCACCACCCAGCTGGTGTTGGCAGTCCTTTCAAACAAGGTGTCTGCCAGCTGGGGGATGTTCACGTTCATCTCATTGGTGCAGTGGATCAAGTCTGGGGGAGAGAGTGGGGGAAATGGTGGTTAATGTAGGGTCCTATAGCCATATTATTTTAAGTGATTGAGACACAGACATACAGTCTGCCTGAGAGCGAGAGAAAGTGTGACTGTGTGAGCATAGGCAGATGTTGTTTTGAACAACCAGTTCCACAGAATCAAGCTGTTGTTGTGAGCAAATGCCAAAACTTCCTGGTACAGGCTTTCGTCACTTTGACCGACCGGGTTCAACTGAGAGCACAAAGCCCTTAGCACAGCCCAGGATAGGATAGGCCAGGATAGGTTGCACCCAGGGTATATATTTTCAAGCTGTGGTCACAAACGTCTGTCTGAGGATAGCACATGCATTCTGGGCATTATTTTGGTCTTTGGCAGGGCTCCCATGCCATCTGGCCTGTAGTGAAAGCCGATGCCTTCTGGCACCTTTCCATCAGTGCCATGAGAATGTGCTCTCATGCCAGATCTCACAAGGTCGCCCATCCACCCACACACACACACACACACACACACAGCTCAAAAGGAGATCAAATCAAAGTGTACAGATTTGCAGGTGCAGCAAAATTGCAGTAGTGCAGTAATAATACCTAGCAATACACACATAATCCAAAAAGTACAGGGAAAGAAATATCATAACGAGCAATGACAGAGTCCGGAATCTAATATACACAGAGTATACAAAACATTAAGAACACCTGCTCTTTCCATAACAAACTGACCAGGTGAAAGCTATGACCCCCTTATTCATGTCACTTGTTAAATCCACTTCAATCAGTGTAGACGAAGGGGAGGAGACAGGTTGAAGAAGGATAAGCCTTGAGACAATTGAGACATTGAATGGCACACATACACAATCGGAGGGTGAATGGACAAGACAAAAGATTTAAGTGCCTTTGAACAGGGAATGGTAGTTGGTGCCAGGCGCACAAGCTTGTGTCAAGATCTGCAACGCTGCTGGGTTTTTCACACTCCAGTGTTTCCAGTGTGTATCAAGAATGGTCCACCACCCGAAGGACATCCAGCCAGCCAACTTGACACAACTGTGGGAAACATTGAAGTCAGCATAGGCCAGCATCCYTGTGGAATGCTTTCAKGGGGGGGGGGGGGGGTGCTCAATATTAGGAATAGAGGTCGACCGATTATGATTTTTCAACGCAGATACCGATTTATTGGAGTACCAAAAAAAGCCGATTAAAAATGGGCCATTTTTATATATATTTATAATAATGACAATAATACTGAAATGAACCCTTTTATTTTAACTTAATATAATACATAAATCAAAAGGCCGATTACCGAATGTTATGAAATCTTGAAATTGGCCCTAATTAAATCGGCCATGCCGATTAATCGTTTGACCTCTAATTAGGAAGGTATTCTTACGGTTTGGTACTCAGGTGTAGATACAGACAGTATGGACAGTATATGAATAGAAAAGATGTGTACCGCAGTAGTTATATAGGATGAGTCATGCATAGAAAACAGTATATCCATATAAAGTGAGTAAAACAGTACTGTATGTAAACATTATTAAATAGGGGCAGCAGTCTCTAAGGTGCAGGGTAGAGTACCGGGTGGTAAACGGCTAGAACAGTAACTAAGGCTAGTGGTGACTGGCATGGAGATAGAAGCTGTTTATCAGTCTCTCGGTCCCAGCTTTGATGCACCTGTAGTGACTCCTCATCCTAGATGGTAGTGGGTTGAACAGGCCGTGGCTCGGGTGGCTGTGATCTGCTGCTAGCACGGTACAGGATTGGTAGCATCAAGGTGAAATCTTATGACAACAGAGTAGATAGCTGATCAAACATTGAAATATACTTTTTAATCTATTTCAATGGTTGACAACACACTGATTTAACGTACAAATGTGTAATCATGATTCAACTCTTCTACTTGTTCCTCTGAAGCGCTGACTGTTGCCATTGCCTGTTAGTGCAACCTGGGTGGTCTACAGAGCACCTTTACCGACTGCAGAAGCTATTCTGACATCCACAAAAGGACGCCCATGTGATAACAAAAGGCCTTTCAGGTCTGACAGAATGACTGGTGGTGATGCAGGGAGGGACACATGCATCAACAAGTCCCATCAAAGTGATGCATAAGAACCAAATGGTGTTATAACCTGTTTGGAGTCTTCTCCCTTTAACAGGGCGTTGGACTTTGACACACGCCGTGTTCAAAACTGGGAACTTGGAAATATCAGACTTCCATGCATTCAAGACAACTAAGAACTGAAAAAAAGAGCTCAGACTGGGGAAAATATTTTTAAAACGGCCATCCAACTCGGAATTCAAAGTCGGGAACTCGGGCCTCTGTCTAGAGCTTCGACTTTCAAACCTGAAGATCACTGATGTCAAGATTTGACCTCGTCCCCCCCACACACACACTATCTAGGTGCATTGAATGTGCAAAATACTTATTATACAAGCACCATCCTTCTTAATGTGTAAAACCCATTTCGAGACCCTCATATAGATACACTGTAATCAAGCAACCAATGTGACTTCAAATAACTGTAGGGAGCTGTTCATGCAATACAATATTTAAAACAATCATTTGCCAAATCGTTACTTGGCAAATAACTGCAATAAATATTTGAGTAAAATTCTTTGTTGTAGAAACTAATTATTTTCAACAGATCAAACTACATGTGGAATTTATTCATCAAAGTAGTGAGTAATAACTAGCCTGTATTTCACTGTTACCTAAAGTGCATGTTTGTTGACCTATATAATTATATGTAAGACTATGCAAATTTCKGAGAATTAAACAACGTTACCTGCTCGCTGTGGCTTGTAAATGTAATTTTACTCGCCATTGTCCTTTAATTTCAGTTTGAAAGCAAAAAAGTTAGACTCAGCAGCAGGATGATTTTCACTTCATGAGAGGATACTGAACTGAAATGAATCCCAGCTCCACAAGCACCTTATACAGGCAAAAAGCAGTCATATATATGCCGCTATAGAAGCCTAAAGAGAAGAGGTTTGTGCTCAAACACCTAGACCTAGAGGTGCCATCTACAATTAAAGGGATACTGAACATGGTTGAATGCATATCACGCCTCTCTTCATATAAGAATACTTTATCCCTAGATAATGCAATAAAAACACTTCACCAGGGTAAACCTTCAGAAAATCCTTCTATATCTGACTGGCACATACCCAAGGGTAGTAGAGAGGCAACTGATCTACTCACAGGGAGTATTGAATGCCTTCAAAATCCATAAGACATTTGTCAACCTAAACATAGCACCTTGTGGTAGACGGATACAGCTGATGGAAACGGAGTATTGAATAATGGCATACCGTCATCTCTCGTTGCTCTGCTTACTGACATCTGGATACAAAGTTGCTGTAAGTGCAGCAGGGGAAGTGGACAAAAACTAGCTTGACAGAAATTGAATTAGTTGAATTGGGCAGAGTGTCTGACATCTTGGCTCAAAAGGAGAGCCAGACAGAGCCAAGTCCAGAACATTACCTTACCTTGCAGTTTCACTCTATTAAGAAAACCAAGGCCAATTTGCATGTTCTTTCATCTGACCCATGTATTCCCAGTAACCAGTCAGATTCTGTTAAACTCCCAAGATGTCACGCTGAATTCAGAGATTGTCAATGTGTACAGTAAGCACTGCAATCATGTAGGCCTACATACATCACAAATCTTATGCAACAGAGATATAGGGTCTCCTTGTAAGAGTAGTCTCTCTACCCAAAATAACATGGTTGGTCATCTGTCCTTTATTTTAGTTACCCAACCAAGGTTAAACAATCTGTCTGATGTCAGCTGAAATTGTAAAGGACTCGAATCCAAAGTATGAAAAGGAAGTGAGTGCTAAGAGCAAGCTGGTGGGAATCAGACAAAGCTGGATTTTGAATACTTTGTGGTTTGGGAGGGTTGTGTGGAAAGTAAAAAAATGAAAACCATGACAAAGGATTCCAGTGATGAACAACCAAGTTATTTYGGGGAGATGTCCGCAAAAGAAAAGCTTGCGTCAGCAACTGCAGCCACATGACAAGTCATAATCACACATGGGAAAGAAAGTGAAAAAAAACTAAACCTTCCTATAAAATAAAAGCTAGGTCACTTTCATAAGCTACTGTGTAGAATTTATTTGTAATCAATTTATTAAGAATTATAATACACGTTACCACTAATACATGTAAGTCATGAGTCCAGATTTAGTTTCATGACACTAAGTGCTATGTAATGCTCATGCAGTAGTTGACCTGGACTTCCTGTTGAAAACTTTTTTCCCACCATCATTCTCTCAACCGTCTGTTATCGAGTCTACGCACATTTRTTCTAATTGTAAGGGTCAAGGCCAAGGGCTTGTACATAGGTCATGTTGGGTGGCTCAGTTTGCTCTTGCAACACCAGAGTTGTGGGCAAGTCATTCTGGATAAGAGCATCTGCTAAATTACTCAAATGTAAATGTGAAAAATGTTGGGTGGTGTGGTATTCACTTGATTTTCCTGTGTTTTGTGGACCAATGCTAATGTTCCCTTAACGTACATTAGTGCATTTAATAACCATTACAGGCTACTAGTGATGACATGGCCAGTGCAGCAGACATGAACTAAAAGCATTCAAATTAACTAAACATGAACTCTGGAGCACAAGCAACGATCGGAATGCAATGGTCGAAGCATTTCCCTAGCTTGCATTCCTTTGAGAGTTCTTAATAAAYACACCAGATTTCAAGGCCCAAAACATGCAAGGAACACATTGATGGCTTTGGCAAACAGTTCCAATAGGCTCAGCATAACAMAAAGGTTTAAAAGATTATAATAATTCAAGTTTGGAAATATTGGGTAGCATTAATTACCCCAAAACAATTCCAAAAAGAACACCTACATGAGAATGCTGTTCATCGACTACAGCTCAGCGTTCAACACCATAGTGCCCTAAAAACTCATCACTAAKCTAAAGACCCTGGGACTAAACACCTCCCTCTGCAACTGGATCCTGGACTTCCTGACACCACCTGGGGGCAGCCTAAGGGTGTGCAACAACACATCAACACGGGTGCCCCTCAGGGGTGTGTGCTCAGTCCCCTCCTGTACTCCCTGTTCACCCACGACTGCGTGGCCAAGCACGACTCCAACACCATAATTAAGTTTGCTGATGACACAACAGTGGAAKGCCTGATCACAGACAATGATGAGACAGCCTATAGGGAGGAGGTCAGAGACCTGGTAGTGCGGTGTCAGGACAACAACCTCTCCCTCAGGAGAAGGCTGAAAAGATTTGGCATGGGTCCTCAGATCCTCAAAAAGTTCTAAAGCTGCACCATCGAGAGCATCCTAACTGGTTGCATCACCGCCTGGTATGGCAACTGCTTGGCATCCAACTGCTAAGCGCTACAGAGGGTAGTGCGTATGGCCCAGTACATCACTGGTCATGTTACTTAGCATTTCTTTCAAGGTGCTTGAGTGATTGTTAACATAACATAATTGGKCTTTGTGACTGTGTTTACTCATGTTTGATCAATCACTCCGTGGTGTATGTCTGTGTCTCACCCTACTTRTCTTTTAATTTAACATTTGATCAGCTCCCTGAGATTTCTGGAATCCATGTAATCAACATCCTGCTGGCTGTTGACGCTCAGGAAGTGTCTCTTGGGAGGGTAAGCATACATAACCAATGTTTACGCACCTTTTTATTTTATTTTAAATGTACTCACCCATCACGGGAAAATGCATAGAAAATATGGAGTGTTAATTTATTCACTGCGAAAGGCGATCCGTGTTGACCTGTCAATTTATTTATCACTTGGCCTACATCACTGCCCTAAACAAGACAGTGCCTTCAGAAGGTATTCACACCCCTTGACTTTTTCCACATTTTGTTGTGTTACAGCCTGAATTTAAAATAGATTGAATTGAGATTGACATYGTGTGTGTAGGCCAGTGACACAAAGTGGAATAATGTTTAGACATATTTACAAATTTATACAAAAATGAAAAGCTGAAATGTCTTGAGTCAATAAGTATTCAACCCCTAAACAAGTCACATAAATTGCATGGACTCACTGTATGCAATAATAGTGTTTAACATGATTTTTTAATTACTACCTCATCCCTGTACCCGACACATACAGATAATTGTAAGGTCCCTCAGTCGAGCAGTGAATTTCCAACACAGATTCAACCACAAAGATCAGGGAGGTTTTCCAATGCAAAGATCAGGGAGGTTTTCCAATGCCTCGCAAAGGTAGATAAATAAAATAAGCAAAAATTGAATATCCCTTTGAGCATGGTGAAGTTATTAAATTACACTTTGGATTGTGTATCAATACACCCAGTCACTGCAAAGATACAGGCATCCTTCCTAACTCAGTTGCCGTAGAGGACGGAAACCGCTCAGCAATTTCAACATGAGGCCAATGTTGACTTTAAAACAGTTATTTAATGGCTGTGATAGGAGAAAACTGAGGATGGATCAACAACATTGTAGTTAGTCCACAATACTAACCTAAATGACAGAGTGAAAAGGAGGAAGCCTGTACAGAATACATATATTCCAAAACATGCATCCTGTTTGCAATAAGGGACTAAAGTAAAACTGCAAAAATAAATTAACTTTATGTCCTCAATACAAAGTGTTATGTTTGGGGCAAATCCAACAACACGTCACTGAGTACCATTCTTCATATTTTCAAGCATGGTGGTGGCTGCATCATGTTATGGGTATGCKTGTCAATGGCAAGAACAGGGGAATTTTTCATGATAAAAAGAAATGGAAATGAGCTAAGCACAGACAAGAACCTAGAGGAAATCCTGGTTCAGTCTACATTCCAACTGACACTGGGAGAAGAATTCACCTTTCAGCCTAAAACACTAGGCCAAATATACACTGGAGTTGCTTACCAAGACAACATTGAATGTTCCTGAGTGGCCTAGTTACAGTTTTGATTTAAATCTGCTTGAAAAACTATGGTAAGACTTAAATGGTTGTCTAGCAACAACCAACTTGACAGAGATTGAAGAATTTAAAAAATAATAAAAATGGGCAAACATTGTACAATCCAGGTGTGCAAAGCTCTWAGAGACTTACCCAGAAAGACACAGCTGTAATCGCTGCCAAAGGTAATTCTAACATGTATTGACTCACGGGTGTGAATACTATGTAAATTAGATCTTTCTGTATTTCATTTTCAATACATTTGCAAAAATTTTAAAATATATGTTTTCACTTTGTCATTATGGGGTATTGTGTGTAGATGGGTGAGAAAAAAACCATTTAATACATTTTTAATTCAGGCTGTAACAACAAAATGTGGAATAAGTTAAGGGGTAGGAATACTTTGAAGGCACTGTAGCGTACAGCTTTGAATGAAGGCTCTGCCTCCTCCAGCAAATCTAGATAAAGCAGAACAGTAACACCAGTAACGGTTGGAGTGAATTTAGTTCATTTATTTTCAGAGAGGATTTTTCCCATTTTAGAATTTATTTAAATTCATATTTGAAATTCTAAAGGGAACTGTTCCAGGTGAATACAATTAGGTTAGTTCATTATTTGATCTTGCAGTGGACAGATGAGGCAATTGTAAATGTAATTTCTTGTCAACAATCTACACAAAATACTGTCAAAGTGAAAAAAAATAAAAATAATATAGAATTCTTAACAAAAATAGTCACATAAGTATTCAGCCCCTTGGTTTAGTTCAGGAGTAACATTTGGCTTAACAAATCACTCTGTGTGAAATAGTAGGGGTTGACATTTTTGAATGACTAACCCTTCCTCTGTCCCCCATACAACATCTGTAAAGCTGCATAAAGAAGGGCAGTGGTTGGTAGATGGTAACAATAACAAATCAGACATTGAATATATCTTTAAGCATGGTCAAGTTAATAATTATGCTGTGGATTATGTATTAAACCTCCCAGTCACAAAGATACAGTTGTCCTTCTGAACTGAAGGACAGGAATGAAACTGCTCAAGAATGTCACCATGAGTCCAATAGTGATTTTAAAACAGCTACAGAGTTCAATGGCTGTGATGGGAGAAAAGAGGCTGGATCAACAACATTGTAGTGACTCCACAATAATGACCCTAAAATGGCAGAGTGAAAAGAATACAACTTTAGACAGATTGCCCACTTCACTTCATTGCAGTAGAGTGGCTACTGATGTTTATCTATGAGATGGAAGGTCAATTCTAGCTCTGAATAGTGGTACTGGGGCTTTTTGAGGCTAGAGAATAATGGTTTGATGGAAGTGCCCGGTTTGCAGCCTTTGAAACGTGATATTGACTCTCAAAGGCTTTTTGAGAGTTACAGTGGGCTCTATTCAGTTCAGTGGTGTGTCAGCACTCTTTTTGATGGACTGTCATTCGATGCCACTGCGGTCACATGCGTTCCATTGGGGGGGGGGGGGGTMAGGGTGAACCTGTGGGCAGAGCCTCTCATGCTGCATGCACAAAGACTGCAGACATGTGTTAGCGTGTCCTCTGGCCTGACTCGCATGACCCACCAACAGACTGCTGCCTCAGTGGTTACAGTGGACCCATGTGCTCTACATTTTAGCTACACCAGGGAGAGACTCTCAGCTTGTCATGCACCCCTGTTTACTTCATTGATCAACTTCAGTCACTAATTAGCTCAATTGCACCAAGAAAGATTGTGCACACTGCTGAAATTGTTCTCAAATGTGGATTTTAGAACTAGAATTGATTAATATTACCATAACTAACCTGTCCAGAAATAGCTTTTAACCCAAAGTCATTTTTTTGCTAGTTCCTATTTATGAGTGAACCAGGTTAAACACAAAACCACAGGTGATGACGAGAAAGAACATTCACACGTATACCATTACATGTCAATGAGCTTGCAGGCCTGGGGTGTGAGTGGGTGAGGCCTTATTTCATAACGTCATGTAGGCTATACAGGTTAGTTGATAGATCGGCTTATATTCAGTAGGTTGTATGCCACAAAGAAACAGCAGTATCATTTCATTATTTTACTTTGAAATAATTCAAGCTGTCGGCTTCGGCAACCTAATGGGATCTAAAAACAAGGCCCACTAATACAAATGTGCCACATTGTGCAATATACAAATGATAAGAGACAAAAACAAGTAAAGAAGAGCAGGTTCAACATTCAGTGGTTCAGAGTTGAATTCATACACACTATCTATGAAAAAAAACAGATGGCGTCTTCATGGCACATGAACGTTTACACTGTTATCATTACCACAGCTAAAAGAGAGGGCCCAAGTCAACCAATCCCAGCTGTAACAATTATYCTTGTGGATCACTTTTATCAATCACCTTTTGGTTTCATGTAGGCTTGCTCAACATGCAAATGATAAAACTCAAATGCATATAATTCAAACCTGCTCAGCAAGGAGAATATTATTTCTCACTTTAWTATCACAGAAACATGGTCACCAGTTTGATTGAATATGGTTGTCTCCGTTTCAAATCCTTATGGCAAACAAGAAAAGAGCTCTGGAAAACTAAAGAGATTTAGAAGGTTCTGCTCCAAACACTGCAGTGGTTTGAAACCTACGTGGATCATGCCCTTTACTCTTTGCTGATTGCAGGGCGCATCATGTTGCAGTGTTGACTCATGAGTTGAGCTTCCAGAACAAGCTTGGATCCAATAGAACATGTTTGCTCAGTATTACCACATGCACAGAGAGGAGAAGTCCTCACAACTTAACATTGTACTAAAATGACTTTTTGCCTATTTGGTTAATAATCAAAATAATTAATTTTACCTTTATTTATACAGGTTTTTCTCATTGAGATAACATCTCTTTTCCAAGAGAGACCTGTTCCAATAGCAGCAGGGGGAACAACGTTTCAGACAAAACAACTTACATACACTAACACAACATTAAACAAAACTATAAACACACATACAGTACAACAAAAACATTTTACATTAAAAACATGAGTCTTGACTAAAAACAGCAGGCCTAAAAACAATTACACTCTTCTATGATATATACATCGATCAAGTGTTTAAACTCCACCAATGAAACTACAGTAGATCATCACATTTTAAATGTTCAGGAGAGAATTCCAGGACCATGGAGCTAAGTAACTAAAACTATTACTACCATGACCTGTTCTAATTTTTGGTACTGTTAGAAGCAAATGAGAATGGTACCGTAATTGATATTAATTTACCGACCTGACAAAAAAAGAACAGAAATAAAATGGCATTTTACCCAATATGGCCTTATAAATCAGTGTATACCAGTGTTTAAGCCTACGCAAGGTCAATGACAACCAGCCAACAGCGTTGTAGAGATCACAATGATGTGTTAGACGTTTTTGATTTGTAATGATCCTGAGGGCTGCATGATATACTGAATCAAGTGCTCTCAGGGTAGTGGCTGAGGCCTGCATATATATAACATCACTAAAATATAAAACCGCCAGTAATGTACATCGTACATATGGCCTTATAAATCAGTGTATACCAGTGTTTAAGCCTACGCAAGGTCAATGACAACCAGCCAACAGCGTTGTAGAGATCACAATGATGTGTTAGACGTTTTTGATTTGTAATGATCCTGAGGGCTGCATGATATACTGAATCAAGTGCTCTCAGGGTAGTGGCTGAGGCCTGCATATATATAACATCACTAAAATATAAAACCGCCAGTAATGTACATCGTACCAGCTCCTTCCTGGCCTCAAAAGAAAAACCAGCCTTATGCCGGTAATAAAAACCTATTCTCAGCTTGGGCTTCCTTATCAAGTTCTCTACATGCACAGTGAAGCTCAGATTATCATCAACACACACACCAAAATATTTGTACACTAACTTTCTCTATAGTACGTCCAGTCAATGTAGCAATGATATGATTATTAACATGCCTGGCATTTGAAAATACCATGCATTTTGTTTTACCTGAATTTAGAACCAGCTTTAAAATCATACAGATTCTGTTGTATGATGTTAAATGCTCTTTGGGCATTTTCAAAAGCTAACRATAAACTACTACCACTTGAATAAAGAACAGTATCATCTGCATAAAAATGTACATCCTCTGTTTCAATAAGATCCCCAATGTTGTTGATATACAAAATGAACAACAGTGGGCCCAAAACAGAACATTGCGGAACACCTGAGCACACCTCTATGGACTCAGATTTACAATCATCCGCCTATACATTGTGTACGAATTGATAGGTAATTTATAAACCAATCTAAAGCATGACCAGTAATTCCACAACATTTGAACCTTTGCACTAACAAAGCATGGTCCACATTGTCAAAGGCCTTCAACAAATCAATAAAGACAGACACACAATGTAACTTCTTATCAAGAGCACAGTGGATGTCATTTAAAACCTTCAATATTGCTGAAACAGTGCTGTGGCCAGACCTAAAACCTGATTGCATTCCATTTAAGATGTTGATTTCTTGGAAGTAGGCCTTTAGCTGCCTACTAACTAAGGACTCCAGTACCTTTGACAGTACAGACGATGTTGATATGGGTCGATAGTTGTCAAGTAGCGARGGATCTCCACCTTTCAGGAGAGGCAGTACAAAAGCAGATTTCCATAACTTGGGGATTTCCTTAACATCAAGCGTGAGGTTAAAAATACATGTTAAGGGGGGAGCAATGACGTCTGCAGCTAGGTGTAGGAGGCGGGGGTCTAGCTCAGCAGGGCCAGGGGATTTTTTCCCATCAATTTCTTTCAGGGCTTTACACACTTCTGAAACAGAGAAGGATGAAAAGGTGAACCTGGTGAAAGAGTGCACAGGGGTGTCAGGTAAATTCATAGGGGGCTCAATTATACTTTTGACCTTTTCAAATAAACTGCCTGCATCTAAAAAAAATGCTGATTCAAGGCTTTCAGAATGGAGAATACAATTTTTGGTAGACACACAGATTGTAACTGAGAGAACCTGTTACAATCTGTGTGTCTACCAAAAATAGTTTGGGAAGCTGTGTATCTTTTTTGCACTCCAAACCCTTCACTACTAGCCAAAATGTGGATCGATTATTTAAATAATGTATAGTAGATTTCAGGTAGTGGTCCGCTTTCAATTTACAGACCATAGCCACACCCATATTTCGAAGACGTTTAAAAGCCATCCAATCATCTGCCAAACCAGTCCCTCTTGCTTTAGCCTACATAGCATTTAGCTCCCTTATGATTTTTGTAAGTTCCTTAGTAAACCAAGGGTTCTTTCTGCCCTTMATCCTGCATTTTTTAAAAAGGGGCATTGAAACCACTCCAGGCCTTGAGTAGGAGGTGGTTGAATTCAACTGAAACCACTCATAACTAACATATTGTCAAAAATAGGTTCAGGAATCAAAACAAGTAAGGCTTGTACAACACAATACAGATATTGTAGGCMTACGTTTCAAAGTAATACTATCAGGTAAACTAACACTTCCTAGTTTCAGTCTGACTAATACACCCAGCATTCTGACAACCTTGTTTTAGTACAGTAGCTACAATATAACTCTGAGACCTGTATTTGCATTGTCATAAAAGGAAACTATAGGAAAGCCAGTGTTGAGGTTTCCTCTCCAAAAGTAGTTAACTGATTCTAGCTGTGTGTCCAGATCATTAGGAGCACTGAGGTACTATGAGGTGATTACCATCACTTCAGCAGTCTACTGCTGCTGGGAGGCTGCGGGATCTACTTCCTCCAGTTCACTTTGGATTAGAGTGTGTGGAGTATGGTCTCAAGTTTTATGCTTGAGGTCAAATAAGAAATAAAGATTTCAGAATACTGCATCTCAAAGTAAATTCCTTCTGGAAATAGACAAAGTTTAACTTTCATCGTGTTTGCCGAATGATAATGAACTTGGCACAAATACACAGGTTATTTTTTTACTTTATTGTTCACCAAAATGTCACCAGGTGTTAGGTGATGTGGGAAGTTGGGAACCATACTTTCATTACCTCATTATGATCACACATCCTGTTTTGGGATGCCAAACATTCAAGTCAAATGACACAATAAAATAAACTTCCCATTTACAGTGGCTGAATAGTCCCTAAAGCATCAAATAGGCTACACTTGCGATTGAACCTTGCACTTTGGGACTGACAGAAATGGGTTTACATAAAAGCAATTTAAGGTTTTCCCCCCGAGGGGGGAAAACGTCTACATGCAATAAAAGTGCAGTCTTTTTCCTCTTTCTATAAATAGATACATCAATATTGAGTGGATATGTTACTGATTACAACAAACTGGAATCTAAAGTGGTGGGCTATAGCTTGTCTATCTTTTTAAAATGTCAGGAGCAGTCGTCTCGGAGCTCATTTCTCACCAAAGCAGACCAGCGTTCAAGAGCAGGCTGGCTCATAGCTGGGAAAAAGACAATTGTTTGACMTTTCCCTATTTTCTTCCTCTCTGGTAACAAGTTATTTGGTGGAGTTTCTTTAACAGGCCTGTGCTAAAGAATGTGCACACTGKCCGGAAACCCAACCCAAATCAAAGGAGCTAAGAGGGAGCCATATCTTGGGTACAAATCAGACAGGAGGGGAGCTAGACACGACACTGCTATTTCAGTCTGAGAGGAAACTCCAACACAAGTGCTACCAGCCCTCCTGAAATACCTATAACCTTTGTCACATTCCTGCTCTGCTCCTGCAAGCCCCAGACTACAAAAAAGGGGTCTTAAGAGGTCTTCTCTAGCAGCCTCCTCATGAAGGAGAAGCCAATCAAAAAGCCTTCTATGCACAGGAGTCAGTGAGGTATGGCCTCTCCACTCACTCGGAGTTTCATACATGCCCTTCAAGACCCCCAACAAACACCACACATGGCATTTCTTATTCTGGAACCAATGCTAAAAATAGTGCCCATTAGGAAGTTGGTTTCACCATCTCTCCCCACCAAAACATTGTATGGAGGGGGGGGGGGGGGGGGGGGGAATAAGCAGCGGGGGTGTGAACAGCTTGATGTGGTGATGCCTGCAGTCAAACTGCATCAGCACTGATGCTAGGGCACTGAGGTCAGCGCAGAAATAAAACCCATTGAACGGGAGTAACCCAACACAGAAGCAATGGAGAAGGAGAACTGTGAATCAACAATGGTAAAATGTCAGGAAGTGCAGAGGGTGTCTTTAACATCCGTAGTCAGACCATCTTGCGGACAACGACACTAAAAGTTGTTTCTCTTGAAGTTCCCCATTCAATGCCTGTGAAGAACAGAGTCAGCCAAAAACACYGAGGGGGGAAAACGTCTACGTATGCTAAGCATAAGATCACGTAGGGACACTCACTAGACGGTACATTTCCTGTAGGCATGTAGTCGCTATTGAAAGAAAATAGGTGGACATCTCGATAGAAGACTGCATAAACAAATCACGGAGCAGTTAAGCGATTTATTTTATTAAATCATTGCATAAATAGCACTTTAATAACCATCATTCTTGGTAGAATAATGGTTATCATTCATAGGTCTAAGATGGCACCGACAGATAAGGGAGCTCTGCTTCTAGCACCTAAGCAACTTTCCAGTATTTTTTTATTTTTGTGTGTTATTTCTTCAATTATTAGCCCAGAAAATTGTTTGTTTTATTACATACAGCCGGAAATAGCTTTTGGATATCAAAGCGGCGGTAACTCCGTCATTATGACCAGGAATACGACTTTCCCAAATTGGATCCTTGTTCGTACCCTTCCAGGGCAATTTAACTTATTCCAGAGGGTGCTCCAAAACACCGCCGGCGGAGAAGAGGTATTTGGAGTGGACTTCTAGTCCGACTCAGGAGGAGTGCACACCATCCACCGCTTCAGARTATATTCCTCGCTAATGTTCAGTCTCAGGATAATAAAGTAGACAAGCTCAGGGCGAGGATCTCCTTCCAGAAAGACATCAGGGATTGTAACATACTATGTTTCACGGAAACATGGCTCTTGGGATATACTGCGACAGTGATAAGTTCTGGGTAGCCTCTAAGAATAACAATGCTGAATACACAGATACGGTGACTGAGTTCATCAGGAAGTGTATAGGAGATGTTGTACCCACTCTGACTATTAAAACCTACCCAAACCAGAAACAGTGGATAGATGGCAGCATTCGCGCAAAACTGAAAGCACGAACCACCGCATTTAACCATGGCAAGATGGCCGAATACAAACAGTGTAGTTATTCCCTCGGTAAGGCAGTCAAACAGGCAAAACATCAGTACACAGAGACAAAGTGGAGTCRCAATTCAACGGCTCAGACACGAGACATTTGCAGCAGGGTCTACAGACAATCACAGACTACAAGCTGTCATCAAGGCTAAGGGTGGCTACTTTGAAGAATCTCAAATATGTTTTSGATTGTTTAACACTTTTTTGTWTAGTACATGATTCCATGTGTTATTTCATAGTTTTGATGTCTTCACTATTATTATACAATGTAGAAAATAGTACAAATAAAGAAACCCTGGAATAAGTAGGTGTGTCCAAACTTGACTGGTACAATATATACTGTATTCTATTCTACTGTATTTTAGTCAATCTAATATTTATATATTTCTTAATTCCATTCTTTTACTTTTAGATGTGTGCATTGTTATGAAGAGTAAAACATGTTTTTTTAAAGATACTACTGCACTGTTGGAGCSAGGAACACAAGCATTTCATTACACTCGCAATAACATTGCTAAATATGTGTATGTGATCAATAAAATTTGATTTGAAGTCACACCATTTCTTGAAGTTCAAAGTCTAGGCTACAACCTGATCGTCATCCAGTTAATCACATTATTTGCATGCCAAGCACAGCGTTAATTTCCATTGTAAAGATGCTGGCATGGTGTAGGGTAATTGTAGTAAAATTCTATGAAATCTCGCATTGTTTCATAGATAGGCAAACATCAGAAAATAACTGCTTGATTATAGCCTACCCACATGTTAAAAAAAATACTACAGTGTACTATAGTACTTACTATAGWATTATGTAATAAGCTGTAGTATCCCTTGACCTCCACACTGTAGTATACCCTTCGATCATGTAGTGCTCATAGAATTGTGTAGTATAGTGGCAAATACTATAGTAAATACTACAGTATTGTCCACAAAAACACWAGTTTTTTAAATTATAGTAATACCACAGTATTACATTTGCATAATCCACCCATTCCCATACCCCAATTTGTGCCACCCATGGGTGAGAAACCTTCATGCCAAGTATATACCATTGTATTATGTTCCCTACAGATTACAGAAAAGAGCAAACTCTGAASGATTCGTTCAGACGCCAGTCCTACCTACGTACAGGTTATGAAAAAGGTGCTCATTTAGTATTTGTTCAGTAGGTTTCCTACTGGAAAAAGCCYGCACTTCTATGTCAAAGATAATAAAGCAAAACCACTACAGTATACTAGTCATGTCTGCAAAAAGACTACAGTAAATACTACAGTAAAGTCCGCAGAAACACTACAGTGAATACAAGTGTATAAATATTGTAATACTACAACATTTATACCATAGTACTATATTTATATACTATAGTATGCACTATAGTATTTTTTTCATGTGGGTTTGTAGGCCTTAGCCACAGTTCAATGCCTAAGGAATAGACTACACACACACACTTGATCAGACGCAACAATGTAGCAACTCGTCGACATATTAATACTTACAATCTAAATGTTTCTTTTTTGGTCCCATAATTTCATGCGTGGTCGCCTTGCACACAGTTTTGGACACCGCGGAGCCGGTTACACTGTGTTGAGCTGCAGTTATCCTATCCGTAATGCTTTGTCCAGACATCTTCGCACTTTTGTATAAAGTACAGAACAAATGTTTCAAATCCTGTGGAATCGATATTGTCCTCTGTAGCTTCCACAGTTCAGCCACCTGACATAAAATAAAGAGAGGAGAGAAATTTTGACGGCAGGAACGTTACTCGTGTAGCTAAATCCCAGGGTGATATATGCACCCCACATCCACGACTTGATTTGAGGCTGTAATTGAAGTTTGGGTGTATCGTCTACGTCGGAAAACCACGAAGATACAAACCCTGAGTGTTTTACTTTCGTTCAATTTCCAAATGTCCTCTCACTCCTCCTATAATTACTTTGTTCGCACTGACGCCCCCTCTCGTTTCGTTCTCACTGAAGAAGTCTGTGCTCTTTTCTACTTCGCCTCCCCCTGCTGGGTTTAAATGGACTGGAGGTTTTCAGGAAAATGGCGGGTCTCATTCCGCCATAGACTTGGAGCCTTCATAGAGATAGATAGAGGACTTATTTTTGTATCTGTGACATTATATCRCCTGTGGCAGCATGGGCAGCGCCTTTTAGGCTATCTCCATTTTAAAGCAGTACATKTTCTTATTTTTCTTCATTGGCTAATTGGCGCCCGACTTATAGAAATCCCCACCCAGTTGACTACTTTAAACTAGTGGAATCCCGCAATGGCAATGTCCACGCTAAAACACATCATATCCATGATGAGTCCTCTATCTATCTCTATGGGAGCCTCCCAAATGTTATGTGGGTGTTGCTGAGTTTACAGCAGGGCCACCATTGTGGCTCTTAAACTTCAATTGATTGATTGTTTCGGTCACCTACTTGAGCCAACATGGATGGGCGGGCGACAGTTTCGCACCCATTATAATTTCCCTGCCACTTGCTTTCCATTCTTTTCACATAGGGACAGTGTTTTTTACATGAATCTTTATGTAGGCCTATAGTTAATCAACATGGTCATGCCCCATATAGTTCTAATCCTTCCATTTTCTCATGGCATTGCCCCTGATTCTCCTTTAATATCCATGGTTTCCACATGGAATATCCTTTAGATTTTWAAAAGTTTTATTTTAACATGTCATTATCTTTGTTGTTGAAAAGTAAAAGTCGGAACTCTCGTTCACCTGAAACGCAATGTTTAATTTAAGCGAAGTAAAAATAATATTTTAATATTGATTAAAGAAAACATTGAGTTTTTAATGGCAAGCCAGTGTTGCGCCTTTTCAATTCTGATCACATTTTTTGGTTGCACCTCGACTCATATTAGTTGAGCGTCCTGCACTTCTTTTCAATATAGCCTGKATACAAACTGGTTGAATCAACGTTGTTTCAAGGAAATTTGTCAACGTATTGTGAAATGGAATCTATGTTGAAAATACATTGGATTTCAACCACAGGATTATGTAGTCATTGAAACCAATTTTCAACATAAACACACCTTGAATTTGGACCTTAGAAAATAAACTTGGCAGCACCTCCTACTGAAGAGTTGATCTACAGTGGGGCAAAAAAGTATTTAGTCAGCCACCAATTGTGCCAGTCTCCCACTTAAAAAGATGAGAAGGCCTGTAATTTTCATCATAGGTACACTTAACTATGACAGACAAAATGAGAAGAAAAAAAAATCCAGAAAATCATATTGTATGATTTTTTATGAATTTATTTGCAAATTATGGTGGAAAATAAGTATTTGGTCAATAACAAAAGTTTTCAATACTTTGTTATATACCCTTTGTTGGCAATGACAGAGGTCAAACGTTTTCTGTAAGTCTTCACAAGGGTTTCACACACTGTTGCTGGTATTTTGGCCCATTCCCTCCATGCAGATCTCCTCTAGAGCAGTGATGTTTTGGGGCTGTTGCTGGGCAACACGGACTTTCAACTCCCTCCAAAGATTTTTTATGGGGTTGAGATCTGAGACTGGCTGGGCCACTCCAGGACCTTGAAATGCTTTACGAAGCACATCCTTCATTGCCCGGGCGGTGTGTTTGGATCATTGTCATGTTGAAAGACCCGCCACGTTTCATCTTAATGCCCTTGCTGATGGAAGGAGGTTTTCACTCACAAATCTCACGATACATGGCCCCATGTATGGCCCCAAATCAAATCAAATCAAGTTTATTTTATATAGCCCTTCGTACATCAGCTAATATCTCGAAGTGCTGTACAGAAACCAGCCTAAAACCCCAAACAGCAAGCAATGCAGGTGTAGAAGCATGGTGGCTAGGAAAAACTCCTAGAAAAACTCCCTAGCCACCATTCATTCTTTCCTTTACACGGATCAGTCGTCCTGGTCCCTTTGCAGAAAAACAGCCCCAAAGCATGATGTTTCCACCCCCATGCTTCACAGTAGTATGGTGTTCTTTGGATGCAACTCAGCATTCTTTGTCCTCCAAACACGACGAGTTAGTTTTTACCAAAAAGTTATATTTTGGTTTCATCTGACCATATGACATTCCCAATCTTCTTCTGGATCATCCAAATGCTCTCTAGCAAACTTCAGACGGGCCTGGACATGTTGGCTTAAGCAGGGGACACGTCTGGCACTGCAGATTTGAGTCCCTGGCGGCGTAGTGTGTTACTGATGGTAGGCTTTGTTACTTTGGTCCCAGCTCTCCAGGTCATCATAGACCCCCCCGTGTGGTTCTGGGATTTTTGCTCACTCTTGTGATCATATTTACCCACGGGTGAGATCTTGCGTGGAGCCCTAGACCGAGGGAGTTATCAGTGGTCTTGTATGTCTTCCATTTCCTAATAATTGCTCCCACAGTTGATTTCTTCAAACCAAGCTGCTTACCTATTGCAGATTCAGTCTTCCCAGCCTGGTGCAGGTCTACAATTTTGTTTCTGTGTCCTTTGACAGCTCTTGGTCTTGGCCATAGTGGAGTTTGGAGTGTGACGTTTGAGGTTGTGGACAGGTGTCTTTATACTAATAACAAGTTCAAACAGGTGCCATTAATACAGGTAACGAGTGGAGGACAGAGGAGCCTCTTAAAGAAGGTCTGTGAGAGCCATAAATCTTTCTTGTTTGTAGGTGACCAAATACTTATTTTCCACCATAATTTGCTAATAAATTCATTCAAATCCTACAATGTGATTTTCTGGATTTTAGGACCACACCAATAGGACCATTCTTTAACTTTGATTCCGTGTTGGAGACGTGTATCAACATAATTATAACTTGTAGACTAACTGGAATAAAGGCCAGATTCCCATCAAGTCAGTGGCACACAAGATACATATCCTTCAAATGTTGAAATTTGGTTGCATTGACAACCGAACACAATTCAATGTCATTTTTGCGATACAGTAAAATAGCTTATTAACTGAAAATCCAGCCTTTGAAGAAAGGGGAAATTATGAATGTACAGTAACAGTCAAAAGTTTGGACGCACCTACTCATTCAAGGGTTTTTCTTTATTTTTTACTATTTTCTACATTGTAGAATAGTAGTAAAGACATCAAAACTATGAAATGACACATATGGAATCATGTGGTAACCAAAAAACTGTTAAACAAATCTAAATATTTTTTATATTTGAGATTCTTCAAAGGAGCCACCCTTTGCCTTGATGACAGAATAGGATTAAGCCAGTGGCTCAGATGAAACTATCCAAGCATTGAATATCCTTTAAATGTTGATATTTGGTTGCGTTGTCAACCACAAAATTAAATATTACTTTTTTAATACAGTAAATAGCCTAAAGTTAAGGCGATCTTATGTAATTATAGAAAGTGTGCATGTTGAAGATAGCATGCTAAGGTTGGGACAGTCCATTTAGTATATGTTAGGCTTCGTATGGTATATCTTAATTTATGGATGTCCATCACTCATTTTGTATGATACGTTCCRAATTACAATTTGTTTTGTATGTTACGAATTTGCAAATCGTACAATATGTTACAAATTTGCTAAACTTATATGTTATGAATTCTAGCTTGATGGCTAGGTGGCTAAMGTTAGCTAGCTGTCCAACGTTAGCTAGGCTAGGGTGAAGTTTAGGAGTTAGGTTAAAGGGTTAGGGAAAGTTTAGCTAAAAGGGTTAAGGTTAGGGTTAGCTAATATGCTAAGTAATTRCAAAGTAGCTAAAAAGTAGTAAGTAGTTGAAAAGTTGCTAATTAGCTAAAATGCTAAAGTTGTCCATGGTGAGACAGAGATATGGACACAGAGATATCCACTACAAACTCATGGACAACATGAACACAGACATAACTAACCAGAAAAAAATCCTACTTTTCTTTTTTTTTCTAAAGTGCAAGTATAAATTCATAAAGTTTTGATAGATTTTTTTTATTTAACTAGGCAAGTTAGTTAAGACAAATTCTTACTTACAATGATGGCCTACTGGGGAACAGTGGGTTAACTGCCTCGTTCAGGAGCAGAACAGATTTTTYCCTTGTCAGCTCAGGGATTTGATCCAGCAACCTTTTGGTTACTGAGCCAACACTCTAACCACTAGGCTACCTGCCRCCCCAAAATTAACTACCATAGTTTCTGAAAATTCATGGAATATTGCCACATTAACAGGAATTTTGTAACCCTAATAAAATTAATTGCTGACAAATTTAGAATACATTATTAATTCATGCCAAACAGATTTTTTTTTACAGTATCTGTTAGGACAGACGCTGGGAGACGAGAAGCAARTACAGAGAGTAAAGATTTAATGGATAAACGGACATAAAACAAAACAAGAACAGCATCTGGACAGGGGGAAGAAAACGACATTAAGACACCAATGCTGACACGTGGAACAAACTGAGGAACAGAAATCAAATCAAAATCAAATTTATTCTTACATCAGCTGATATCTCAAAGTGCTGTACAGAAACCCAGCCTAAAACYCCAAACAGCAMGCAATGCAGGTGTAGAAGCACAGTGTCTAGGAAAAACTCCCTAGAAAGGCCAGAACCTAGGAAGAAACCTAGAGCGGAACCAGGCTATGAGGGGTGGCCAGTCCTCTTCTGGCTGTGCCGTATATATAGAGGGGGCAATCAACAAAGTGAAGGAGTCCAGGTGAGTCCAATGGAACGCTGATGCGCGTAACGATGGTGACAGGTGTGCATGATGGGCCGCCTGGCGCCCTTGAGCGCCAGAGAGGGGGAGTGGGAGCGGGAGCGGGAGCAGGCGTGACAGTATCTTCATCATTCCAYCTCAGATTGGGTGAGAATAATTCAACCTCACTTTCAATTGAGGAATGCACTTTTTAAACTTTTTTGGAAGTAGGCTACATAGGTCTCACAAACACTAAAGTCAAATCGTTTTGGTGGCCTTGACTGAAAAAAAACCTCACATGGGCCACAGGTACACGGACTGTCACAGTGCACTTTGATTATCCCTGAGACAATGTTCATTCAAAGAGCGTTGACTAAAAATCTGTTTAAAACATCCTTAAAAAAGCTCCCAAATTGAATGAACAGGTCTTTCAGAAATGTGCAATTGGTTGATGGATTTGGAAAAAAACATACATTTTAATCATCTCTTTCTTTTAGCTTTAGTTTGTCTGCGTTTTACATTATCATTTAGAATCACTGACTGCACATAGGCTATATCAACTCGAAAAAAATACATTCAGATGAGCCTTTCTCTTCACTCCCATGCAGCCAACTGACTAGACTGCTAAACTGTTAACAGTGACCACCTACATTTTAAAACAAATACTGTTGCCTACACAGGAACTATAAAACATGCACATCTGCAAAACCAAGTCCACCTAATGTATTTTAAAGAAACAATACAATTTTGACCAAGGTGTTATTTACATACACATTAATTTTATGCAACCCTGAATAACGTTTCAAAACCAGTGTCATTACATACAATATATTCACTTAGGCGGACACCTAGTGGCCAATATCTGCAATTACCTTAGATGATTTCTCCACTTAACATGGCTGTCATTATGTAGTCGATTCCTCAAGACAGTTTTAGGATAATSCATTTCGTTTGTGTTTTTAAGTCACATTGTGTTTTGTCAATACAACTACTGTCATAGGGTCCCATTCAAAATGGTATATTTKACTCAAAACAGCATTATTCTTGCTCTAACCCACAAAATAACACACACAAACTGTTGATGCTAAGACTATCCTCTTTAAATTCACTGGGTTCTCTTTCAATACATTTACAGGGCTAACAGTGACCGATAAATATTTGACTTTGAATGGCTAGGAGACAGACCATAGTGCCCGTGTACACTAGCACGCGGTACCGCGCAGTGAAACACCGCTTCCCATTCATTTTCAATGGAAGGAAAGCGGTGAGAAGCGGAGAGGGCAGGGACCATTGGGCGGCACGAACGTGGCATGGGAAGTGCTGAGGTGCTAATCACCACCTTCCGGAGAACCTGAAACCCCACCTCTTTAAGGAATACTAGGATAGGATAAAAGTAATCTTATACCCCCCCCCTTAAAGAGAGTTAGATGCACTATTGTAAGTGGTTGTTCCACTGGATATCATAAGGTGAATGCACCAAATTGTACGTCGCTCTGGATAAGAGCGTCTGCTAAATGACTTAAATGTAAATGTAAGTGGAACATTTTTAAAATTCCCAACTTTATCAGAATCACCAGCAGCGACCAGTAGGCGATGACCAATCTTTATGGAGTGGTTCTCCATGACGAATTTGACTCTCTGCGACCCAAGGCTGGCGACTTTCTTCAGCAAAGAATGTAGGTGGAAAGCAAGTAGAAGTATTTTAATGTCTATACGATCGCCTGGCAAAAAATGTACAGTTGAGAGGAATATGTTAGTTAATTGTAGAGACAAATTATTATGCATACTTATTTGTCCATTGTTTATTTTGTTATTTTACGAAAATCTGCTATTTGCAGCTAGCTGACTAGCTAAACATTAGCCGGCTAGCTTTATGGGTGTTTTGACATCAGTCTGAAATTTGTAATTCTGGTTGTTTAATGTTTTAGGGACTCCCTGAGAAAACCAGCAACCAGGCTGTCGTCTTGTGAAACGTGGATGTAAGAATCTGCTAGCTGAGGGTTTACTTACAAATTGATGATCACATTTTTGTAAGCTTGCTTGCTGATATTTTGCCATGCAATGCAGCTGAGTAACGTAGTAGTCTAACTATTTTCTCTGCTTATTGCGCGTAGGAGGATAAAGTATAGTTGTTGCCTATGGATGTGTACCTGCTATGATAGCCGATCTGTGTATGGACCCTAAAACGTTTTGGTTACATATTAGTTCAGAACCTAGCTATTCAGAACACCTCAGCTATCCTAGCCAGTTATATCAACTTCAAAACAGTCTGATGACATTAATGAAGCCTGTGGATTGGAGTAGATTAATTTAACTTTGTGCCAAGGACACACGTTATTACATGTAGTTATACCATGCATGAGATCCCCCACATTTGTAGCCTGTACATTTAATTATTCCATGATCATGTCTCTACCTTGCAAATAAAGGTGCAGTTCAGGTATGAATGTCTGATGATGACAATCATATCAATACCAGGAGTAATCAAATTACAGTCTTTGAATGATGCAGTGTCTGCATGTATGTATTACAATTATACCCTTCAACAGTGTATACCAATCCTGGTCCAGGGACATCAATGGTTTACACATGTAACTATGTAAAGACTAGAAACATGATTTATAGTTTAAAGGCTGATTTGTCATTCAATACTATAGAGAATATTAATTAATATGAATTTGCGGTTAAAATTGGCAAAAACACACATTCTCTTCACACAGGGTCGTGGGGTGGGAGACAGGGATGCAGCTAAGCCCCACCCTCTTCAACATATATCACGATTGGGCGAGGCACTTATGACACATGCTAGCAGCACCCGTTTCTCACCGCCTACCTGAAGAATCCGAAGTCAAATGTCTACTGTTTGCTGATGATCTGGTGTTCTGTCACCAACAGTGAGGGCCTACAGCGACACCTAGATCTTACTTGTTCACAGATTCTGTCAGACCTGGGCCCATGACAGTAATCTCATCGTAAAGACCAATATATGGTGTTTCCAAAGGTCCAGTCGCCATGACCACAAATTCCATCTAGACACACGTTGCCCTAGAGCACACAAAAAAACTATACATACCTCGGCCTAAACATCAGCACCACAGGTAACTTCCACACAAGCTGTGTAACGATTCGTCGAGAGCAAGGCAAGAAGGGCCCTTCCCATGCCATCAAAAGGAACTAAAATTTCAACATACCCAATTAGGATCTGGCTAAAAACTTTGAATCAGTCATAGAGCCCCATTGCCTTTATGGTTGTGAGGTCTGGGGTCCGCTCACCAACCAGATTCTACAAAATGGGACAAACACCAATTGAGACTTCTGCATGCAGAATTCTGCAAAATACCTCGTGGTTACACGTAGAACACAAATAATGCATGCAGAGCGAACTTAGGCCGATACCCACTTACTTATCAAATCAGAAAAGAGACGTTAAATTCTACAACCACCTAAAAGGATGAGTTCCCACCCTTCTATAACAAAGCTCACACTACAGAGAGATGAACTAGAGAAGAGTCCCTAAGCAAGCTGGTCCTAGGGCTTCTGTTCACAAACCACACAACCACCCACAGAGCCCAGGTACGACAGCACAATTAGACCCCAACCAATCATGAGAAAACAAAAAGATATTACTTGACACAGATGGAAAGAATTAACAAAAACAGAGCAACTAGAAATGCTATTGGCCCTAAACAGCAGAGTACACGTGGCAGAAAACCGTGACCATGTGACTGACCCAACTTAGGAAGCTTTGACTATGTACAGATCATGTGGCATAGCTTGCTATTGAGAAAGGCCAGTAGGAGACCTTGCTACTCAAGAGGAAAGACAGCTATGTGCACACTGCCCACAAAATGAAGGTGGAAACTGAGCTGCACTTCCTAACTCCGCCAATGTATGCCATATAGATGGACATATTTCCTCTCAGATTACACAGATCCCAAAGAATTCGAAACAAATTCCAATTTTTGATAAACTCCCATATCTTCTGGAGAAAATTCCACGTGTGTCCATCACCAGCACGCCAGATTTGTGACCTGTTGCCACAAAGAAAAGGGCAACCAGTGAAGAACAAACACCATTTGATAATACAACCCATTTTATGCTTATTTATTTTACTTGTGGCTTTTA
Source organism: Salvelinus sp. IW2-2015 (assembly GCF_002910315.2). Taxonomy (NCBI): domain Eukaryota; kingdom Metazoa; phylum Chordata; class Actinopteri; order Salmoniformes; family Salmonidae; genus Salvelinus; species Salvelinus sp. IW2-2015. The sequence continues at coordinate 7,123,864 of NC_036863.1, read as the reverse complement.
ACCCATTGTACATTGTTACAACACTTATATATATATAATATACATTTGTATGTCTTTATTGTTTTGAACTTCTGTATGTGTTATGTTTACTGTGTATTTGATTGTTTATTTCACTTCTAATCTGTTGTAAATATCTACCTCACTTGCTTTGGCCAATGTTAACACATGTTTCCCATGCCAATAAAGCCCCTTGAATTGAATTGAATAGAATTTAAAAAACAGTACATTACACTTCTTATGCATCATGGAATACTCTAAAACGAGTTCATCTCTATCTAATTTCTTAATCTACATTGATCTGATAAACACAAGAATAGGTGTAGTATTTCATCAAATTTTGATAATTAATTTCAACAGTAGAGATTGTGAAACGCTTTATTGAAAGAGTTCATTATTCAAGTGTTATAAATATATAATATACATGCTATTATATATATTATAAATACAGTTCAATCTTACTTCATGCATTATAAAAACAGACAGAGAAGAGCAGAGGTGATGGAGGGAAAGGGGTAAGAACAGAGGGGCAGGAAGACAAGATATATTATGGTTCTATATACCTAATATTCTCTCAGTTCATCACAATTACATAGTGTCTCTAGGGGTGTCTCCTTACCAGCCTTGGGCTCCAGTCGGCCCGAAGGTTATCTTTAAGAGCGGGTGAGATTGGCGATGACGGGACTGGGGTTGGCCTCTCTCACATCAAAACATACCTGCAGCAAAGAGACAGGTGGGAGAGGCAATAACATGCTTAAGCCTTGTGTTTAAATTTTTTTTTTAACACTGTCAATATCATCATAATCATCAGGAGGTGAAATGCAAACTGACCTTGGATCATAAACTCTTGGACTACTACATCTCTATCTGTTTTCATGTTAAGCATCTCTTTAATAATACTTCCTGTTGACCCGACCAAGTGACCTGTCATTTCTGATCATTGCTGTGCCCTCTATGTAGCAAGCAGGGTTGGGTAGATTACTTTCTAAATGTAATCTGGTACAGTTACTAGTTACCTGTCCAAAGCTGTAATCAGTAACGTAACTTTTGAATTACCCAAACTCCAGTAACGATATCTGATTGCTTTCTGTTACTTTAGTAAATTACTCTTCCCCGTAAGAGGCATTAGAAGAGACAACATGTATGTTACCATTCAACAACATTATTGCATATAAATCAATGTAAAGTTTACATAGCTGGCCATATATGGATGTTAACTGTTACTTTATGGGTTGGTTGTGTAGGCTTCTTCTAACCCATCGCTTTCTACTACATATAATATATTATTAAATTAGATCTTTATATTTAAAAAACAAAGTCTATCAGAATTCCAGTCATTCCAATAAATGTTATACACCTTGATCTTCAAGAATAGGACTTGGAAATATGGAAGGATAGATTAGACAAATTGTTTTAAATGAGCATAATCCCAGAACGAAGGATTATTAGCCAGCCCTACTCTGTTGTTTATGATTTTGTTGTCATGAAGGACTGATTGGGGCTCATTGATTCGAGTTTGAAATAATGCTGCGCTCATGGAATGGTATGCTTTGAGCACTACTGAAAAGAGCTATTTACATGTGAAAAATGAATGCCATATGCTGCATTTGCTATAGGCCTATTGTTTACTTTTAGTTGGAGACACTTTGTATATGCATGCTGTTTTAAAGGGCAAATCCACAGATTAGAACAATAAAAAAACAGTCGCCCGGTAAAAAGCTGAGGGATTGGCCTGGAAAATGTAACCACTCTCAGATGATAGACAGAGATAATGGATGCAAGGATTGACCATCCATGATATCAAAATTATTGTTTTAAACCATGTTTACATCTTTGTTTACATTTACAATGTTTTACAAACATTGGAGAAAAACAAGCTTATATTTTGGGTTCTCATGGAGTGTGACAGTTGAACTAAGCTCATGAGGCATTTCTAAGTTATATTCCTCAAGAATCAATGGATGTACACTACTGTTCAAAAGTTTGGGGTCACTTAGAAATATCCTTGTTTTTGAAAGAACACATTTTTGTCCATTAAAATAACATCAAATTGATCAGAAATACAGTGTAGACATTGTTAATGTTGTAATGACTATTTGAGCTGGAAACGGCAAATGTTTTTATGGATATCTACGTAAGCGTACAGAGGCCCATTTTCAGCAACCATCACTCCTGTGTTCCAATGGCACGTTGTGTTAGCTAATCCAAGTTTATCATTTTAAAAGGCTAATTGATCATTAGAAAACCTTTTGCAATTATGTTAGCACAGCTAAAAACTGTTGTTCTGATTAAAGAAGCAATAAACTGGCCTTCTTTAGATTAGTTGAGTATCTGAGCATCAGCATTTGTGGGTTCGATTACAGGCTCAAATGGCCAGAAACAAAGAACTTTCTTCTGAAACTCGTTAGTCTATTCTTGTTCTGAGATGAAGGCTATTCCATGTGAGAATTGCAAGAAACTGAAGATCTTGTGCAACGCTGTGTACTACTCCCTTCACAGAACAGCGCAAACTGTCTCTAACCAGAACAGAAGAGGAGTAGGATGCCTCGGTGCACACAACCGAGCAAGAGGACAAGTACATTAGTGTCTAGTTTGAGAAACAGCGCCTCACAAGTCCTCAACTGGCAGCTTCATTAAATAGTACCCGCAAAACACCAGTCTCAACGTCAACAGTGAAGAGGCGCTCCAGGATGCTGGCCTTCTAAGCAGAGTTGCAAAGAAAAAGACACCAATAAGAAGAAGAGACTTGCTTGGACCAAGAAACACGAGCAATGGACATAAGACTGGTGAATCTGTCCTTTGGTCTGATGAGTCCAAATGAGAGATTTTTGGTTTCAACTGCTGTGTCTTTGTGAGACAAAGACTAAGTGAACGGATGATCTCTGCATGTGTGGTTCCCACCGTGAAGCATGGAGGAGTGTGGGGGTGCTTTGCTGGTGACACTGTCTGTGAATTATTTAGAATTCAAGCACACTTAACCAGCATGGCTACCACAGCATTCAGTAGCGATCACCATCCATCTGATTTGTGCTTAGTGGGACTATCATTTGTTTTTCAACAGGACAATGACTCAAAAAACCACCTCAAGGCTGTTTAAGGGCTATTTGACCAATAAGGAGAGTGATGGAGGGCTGCATCAGAAGACCTGGCCTCCACATCACCCGACCTCAACCCATTGAGATGGTTTGGGATGAGTTGGACCGCAGAGTAAAGGAAAAGCAGTCAAACAGTTCTCAGCATATGTACAACTTTCTCAAGACTGTTGGAAAAGCATTCCAGGTGAAGCTGGTTGAGAAAATGCCAAGAATGTGCAAAGCTGTCCTCAAGGCAAAGGGTGGCTACTTTGAAGAATCTAAAATCTAAAATATATTTTTATATTTGTTCAACAGTTTTTTGGTTACTACATGATTCCATATGTGTTATTTCATAGTTTTGATGTCTTCACTAATATTCTACAATGTAGAAATAGTACAAATAAAGAAAAACCCTTGAATGAGTAGGTGTGTCCAAACTTTTGACCGTATTGTATATATAACTTATAAGTAAAAAAGGGATGCAGCAACTACAGATTGCTTTTAAGTCTATCAAAAATGTATGAGTTTGAGCATGTGTCCATAACATGCTGACCAGACCGGACACGTCACGTGCGTCGCAAAATAAATGTAGAATCCATGTTATTCAATTACTGCCCCACACTGCTCGTGTGAGCCAACGAGCGTCTGCGATGCCAAGGGCTAAAATAGAACTCCTTTCTATTTCTGACGCAGATCGCGCTGAAAGTCCTGCCTCTCCCATCTCCTCATTGGTTTATAGAAGCAGGTACCCACGTGCCATCTCCTCATTGGTTATACCCACGTGGKTGATTGAAAGACAAACTGTTTTGCCGGGATGCCGATCACCATATAAGTTCAAATATAAAAAAGCCTGGAAGGAGAGATGACTAGAAACGATTCGGTTGGCCGTTTTATGTGTGGATTAATTGTCGGAGTRGAGGACCTTGTGCATTTCAGGTAAAATAACAACTCGATGTTTATATCCCAGGACAAATTAGCTAGCAACAGCAAGCTAGCTAAGTAGGACAAATTAGCTAGCAAGTTCACGCTAACTAGCTAAATTGCCATACATGTTTAATGCTTTTCGACCTGTCCCCAAATGAATGTCATTGGTTCAGAGTTTGTTTTGATATTTTAACCTGCGTTTCGTGATCGCGTTTGGTGTAGGGGGACAAAATAAATGTTTGCACGATGGCGCGCGCGTGCAGCCGGTTTGGGTCCCGTGTTAGGCCTATGGATAATTGTTTTTTTATCAGCATGAATTAGATTGAGCAATAAAAGCCCCACTTTTATTCCGTAGGCTGGGATCCGCACTATGCAACTGTTGCAAAAGCGTATTTTTCAATGGCTGTCCACTGGTTTCAAAAACAATGATTGAGAGGAAGCTTAAAATCCTTGAATTCAACCATTATTGGGTTGAAATATACATTTGGATATGTCAACAGCCATCCACAACAACCACAATCCGTGAGGCACAAATAGCTAAATGAGAGAGCAGCAGTGTGATTCACATCAATGCGCCATGTAGATATCAATAATAAGTGATATCCGTATCACCGTAGACTACACCAACTGCTGTCATCCTTACCACCAAGCGTTTATTCAAATTGGATAATCTTTGGATGCCGACAGCAGTCACACCATTGGAAGACCTAGTTTTGACTGTAGCCTACAAAAGCCGATTCCTGCTCTTTCCTGGATCTATTAAACCTGTTTGGTGTGTCATCATAGTGGTCTCTGACTTGTGGTCAGACTCGCTCAGGTGGAACAAACTTAAACTTACGCCTTTTTTCAATGCTGATTTGAATGTCATTGAGAACAGAGGAGTGTCAGAGTAGTTTCTGAATGTAAAAGTAATTGTCAAAGAGATCAACTAGTTTTTCAGAAGTATCTGTAATCTGATTACAATATTTTGCTGGTAATGTAACGGATTTTTTGGAATCCCTTACTTCCCAACCCTGGTAGCCAGTTCAGATGCTGGAGGGGTTCACCAACACAGCTGATATAA
>NC_036863.1:7067554-7113004 GCF_002910315.2 Salvelinus sp. IW2-2015 | reverse complement strand
TCACCTGAGAAGTAGAAATCAAAGGGAGAGAAACTGGGAATTAAATAAATGCAGTTGACATAGCTAAGTAGATGGAAGAATACTCTTACTGCAATTTGGATGGCTCTTAAAAGAGCTTTTGGTTGTGCATAGTGTAATTTATAGTGTTGCCAGGGAACAGCACCCTCTTCGAAGAAGTAGGAGGTGAAGATCTCCCGCACACGGATTGCCTCTCTTGCTGCGTTGTTGGACCCCATCCTTGGAACATCCTGCAGAGTAGCAGATTCTCCTCTGGCACACGGCACACGGCGGCGAGCTGCAGATCCACTCCTGGTCCTCGTGTCCATCCTCATGAAGTTATGCAGGACACCTGAATTCACACACCTGAATTCCCTCAGGAGGCAGTCCCAGATGGCCCTGGTCACCCAACCTTGCAGTGCCCTACACGGTAACTGTAGGCAATCGTTTTGAAGGAATATCCAGTCACAGGCATCTGTAGGATTATGGAAGATAATGCCATTATTAGACTTTTACATCACCAGGTCATTGTGGATTACTAAAGTATAATATCCCTTACAACAAATCATGATAACATTGGATAGATAGATGCATGTGCAAACACATTAGCAGGATCAAATCAAGGATAGCATCTGAATATTATGTTACTATTATCTCTGTCCTCACTTCTAGGGACTGGAACTACACAAAAGTACCTGCCTTATCCAGAATAACCCACTCTCTCCCCAATTCTGTTGCTGTACATTTCAAAAGTGCTAAACATATAGTTATATTGACTACATCCGTCCTAGCTCACTCATTAATGTCTTAATCGAAATTCCGGATTGCCTCTTATCCGCTTGTCTTCCCCTTATGCCATAGGCATAAGTTGGTTATACTGTTACTAACCCCTACACATATTCATGACTGGTTGGTTATACTGTTACTAACCCCTACACCAGTATTCATGACTGGTTGGTTATACTGTTACTAAACCCAACACCAGTATTCAGAGCTGGTTGGTTATACTGTTACTAATCCCTACAGCACTATTCGTAACTGGTTGATTTACTTTTGGTTGGTATACTTGTCTCTCTTGCCTCAATTTACCAGTTACAGCTATCTGTAGCAGTTTGTTTTCTTTAGACTCACACAGGTTTCTATACTGAACAAAAACATATACGCAACATGTACAAATTTCAACGATTTTACTGATTTACAGTTCATACTGCATATGGTAATCAGTCAATTTAAATAAATTAATCTATGGATTTCACAGGACTGGGAATACAGAAATGCATCTGTTGAAAAGAAAGTAGGGGCGTGCGACTCATCTCCTTCGCATGAGTTGATCAGGTTGTTTATTGTGGCATATGAAATGTTGTTTCACTCCTCTTCAATGGCTGTTCAAAGTTACTGGATATTGGCGGGAACTGGAACATGCYGTCGTACACGTCAATCCAGAGAATCTCAAACATGCTCAATGGGTGACATGTCTGGTGAGTATGCAGGCCATTTTCAGCTTCCAGAAAATGGGGGAAGATCCGTGCGACATGGGACCATGCATTATCATGCTGAAACATGAATGGCACAACAATGGACCTTCAAATTGSCATCGATTAAAATGCAATTGTGTTCGTTGGCCGTAGCTTATGCCTGCCCATACCATAACCACACCGCCACCATGAAGCACTCTGTTCACAATGTTGACATAGGGCAAAACGCTCGCTCACATGACGCCATACAGGTGGTCTGAGGTTGTGAGGCTGGTTGGACATACTGACAAATTCTCTAAAACGACGTTGGAGGCGGCTTATGGTAGAGAAATTAACATTTATTTATCTGGCAACAGCTCTGGTGGACATTCCTGCAGTCAGCATACCAATAGCACGTTCCTTCAAAACTTGAGTGACAAAACTACACATTTTAGAGTTGCCGTTTATTGTCCCCAGCACAAGGTGCACCTGTGTAATTATCATGCMGTTTAATCAGCTTCTTGATATGCCACATCTGACAGGTGGATGGATTATCTTGGCAAAGGAAAAAATGTGCACTAAAAGARATGTAAAGAATTTGCGCACACAATTTGAGAGAAATAMGCTTTTTGTGTGTATGGAACATTTATGAGATCTTTTATTTCAGCTCATGAAACATGGGACCAACACTGTACATGTTGCATTTATATTTTTGTTCAGTATACATAACTATGGATCTATGTGACCGAAGGATAACCGTCACTGTCCTTTATCGCTAGGAACCTGTTTCAGCGTTCCAGATAAAAAAAGAATGAAGTGAACTTGACCTCTCTTTTTATAGATAAGAGGTAAGTCCCACCTATAGGTTATAGGGCATGGATTTTTAAAATATATGGTCTCAATGATTGGCTGATGCAAGGCATCATTCACGGTAAGGACCGTAACACTTATCAGTGATGGTCATCTTTCGGTTTCATAGATCCATAATTATGTACATGACTTACGATATTGATCATGCAACTGCCGTTAACTCTGGCCAGTTTGTAACTGCGCGTTCATGTATAGCATGGCAAGACGAATGCCAAACTCTTCGTTGAGCAATGCTGAAACAGCAATCCATGGGCGAGTCAGTGCCACATTTACATTTTTGCAGAAATCAAAATGAAAGAAAGGTTTTCTTGCAAATTCAGCAGGCTATGGTGGGAAATAGACTATTAGATGTTGCATCTTTCTTTTAATAATCATATTGGTAATATCATATTGGATGTGCTTTGGTGTGCTTATCAATGCACAAGCACCTTTTTTCCCCAACTGCTATTGATAAAATAATTTTCTGTGGAAGAGGGCATCCTCCTGGTGGTCAAATGTAAACACTGAGGTAAAGACAGTTTCAAGTTGGATATTTGACCTCAATAGCTTTCAAACCACAAATAAGTGTCATGATGTTGAAAAAAATTCACACAACATTGCACAGGTCTTATTTTTACRATTTGGACATTAATTCGCTTTCCAAAGCTAATAAACGTGGAAATGTGAGCAGAATTTTGTATTCCCAGTTTAATTAGTTAAGGAGCGTAAACAAAGTACAAACCTTTTTTACATTCGAATTTCAATAGTTCCTTGGTCATGTGACCTACTTGACTCAAATAAGGTTCAGAATCCCGACTGACTATCCTTCTATATTGCACACCCTTTAGTTTGTCGATTTTAAAAAAATCTCACACGATTTTACATGAATTTTTCAAAATGTTAGATTTCAATAGCTCCTTGGTCATGTGACCTACTGACTTCAAACAAGTATGAGAATATTTTGAAGATAAATACACAATGCAGAGTTTGAGTGGACCAGTCCCAATGGTCAATAAGGAATTTACTACAGGTTATGAGGTTATGAGTGGAGAACAGGGGGGCTTCTTAAAGAAAAACGAACAGGTCTGTGAGAGCCGGAATTCTTACTGGTTGGTAGGTAATCAAATACTTATGTCATGCAATAAAATGCAAATTAATTACTTAAAATCAACAATGTGATTTTCTTGATTTTTGTTTTAGATTCCATCTCTCACAGTTGAAGTGTACCTATGATAAAAAATGACAGACCTCTACATGCTTTGTAAGTAGGAAAACCTGCAAAATCGGCAGTGTATCAAAACTTCTTCTCCCCACTGTAGATACTTTTGTACCTGTTTCCTCCAGCATCTTCACAAGGTCCTTGCTGTTGTTCTGGGATTGATTTGCACTTTTTGCACCAAAGTACATTCATCTCTAGGAGACAGAACGCGTCTCCTTCCTGAGCGGTATGACGGCTGCGTGGTCCCATGGTGTTTATAATTGTGTACTATTGTTTGTACAGATGAACATGGTACCTTCAGCGTTTGGAAATTGCTCCCAAGGATGAACCAGACTTGTGGAGGTCTATAATTTTTTGTCTGATTTCTTTTGATTTTCCCATGTCAAGCAAAGAGCACTGAGTTTGAAGGTAGGCCTTGAAATACATCCACAGCTACACCTCCAATTGACTCAAATGATGTCAATTAGCCTATCAAAAGCTTCTAAAGCCATGACATCATTTTCTGTATTTTCCAAGCTGTTAAAGGCATAGTCAATTAGTGTATGTAAACTTCTGACCCACTGGAATAGTGATACGGTGAATTATAAGTKAAATAATCTGTCTGTAAACAATTGTTGGAAAAATGACTTGTGTCATGCACAAAGTAGATGTCCTAACCGACTTGCCAAAACTATAGTTTGTTAACAAGAAATTTGTGGAGTGGTTGAAACACTTAGGTTGGAGTCATTAAAACTTGTTTAGGTAAACTTCTGACTTCAGCTGTATGTATATACAGTATTCTGGGGGTAAATACATATATAAACATAGAGATATATATTATACAACTTTTTAAATTAATGTAATGTCATAGCTAAGTGAGAAAACCACTCTGGAAAAGGGCGGAACAGCTCTTTCGGATGTGAGCATGAAAGAGATTTTAAATTCACCGTATCACTAGTGATATAAAAAGCCATTTCAAAGTAGAGGAGGAGACACGGGTGAAAAACTCAGACGTGACTCCCACCTGTGGCCTCTGTTCTTCAATCTCTCTATTCTCACATTGAGTTGTGCAAGGCAGATCAGGTTTCAAGCAACTAGTCAGCACTACTTGGCTTTGAGTCAACAGATTCTGACAACAGTGACGAACGATGTCTTAGGCCAACCAGAACACAGGCTGTAAAAGGAAGTAAAGACAAACTTCTAGTGACAGTGATCATACATAAATCAGCATCTCCAAAACAGTTGGATGAATGTTTAAAAACKTTTAAGCATCCACGAGACGTGGATGTTATCAGAGTTATGCAGGTTCCGAGTGAAACCAACAACATTATCCGTTCAGTAAAAAAGAAACCTGGTGTATGTCATTATTGCGGGATTTCTGGTCACCGGCAACTAGAATGTCCGAAAATTAAACAGGATTTCCTGAGAAGTGGCCACGAGAAGCAGCCCAAATGACACAATGTTGGTGCAGAAATGTAAGAAGCTCTCTCTGGCTCAGCAGCAGAGTTTGCTGGATGCTGTGGAGGTAAAGTAATAGACTCCCTCTGACGTCCCATCTCAGCTGGTGTATATAGGAAATCGGGTGGAATATATGTGAACATGATGGTTAACAACTTTGCAGTATATTTTTTTTTTTGTAGATACGGGTGCTGAAGTCACTRATTTTCCCATATCTTGTGCAAAAAATATGTCCTCAGTACACGGGCAAGAAGATGAGAGCAACAGGAGTGTGGGGGGGACACAGATATGAAACAAACCAAACCATTTTTCAATTTCCACCTTCCATCAATAAAGAGTGATGCAGGAATCTACAGTTCAGAACCATGCTATTTGGACTATGAAGAAAMATKTGTGTGGAACTTTAGATATGGAATCAGTGTGCTTGACAGGTGTTGCCCCATCTTGCACAAAACAATATCCCATCAGCAAGGAAGCTATGGACGCTACTAAAGTATTGATTAAAKAWCTATKGKACATGGGTATAGTTGAAAAGACACCATGTAATCCAGCTACTCTGATGTATCCTACAGAYACCACATTACTTKAACACGACTGTTGTGAGTTGTTTTGGATCAGCTCTCTGATGGGTTTATAGTTATTCGTTGGAAAACCCTGAGTTTATCTTATACACAGATGATTCAAGCACTGTGGGTGGGAGGCAGGCTGGACATGGGTAGTTAATGGGTAGTTACTACAATGGACAACGTGATAACACAGGCATGTTAGATTTGAGAAAAGCAAACGTTCACTTTGAGTGACACAATGCTTAACTATTGCATACAACTCTCTAATGGGGAATAACTCCCCAGGGGGGACATGATGTAGTGCCAGGACAGTGGGTGATGGTAAAACAATATGTGACAGACACATTAGGGACAAAATGGGAAGGTCCTTATTAAGTTTTGCTCATGAGGTAAGCAGTAAAAGTTCAGGGTAAATCACGATGGATACATGTCATTCACTGCAAAGTTGTCCATATTCATTGCAAGTTTGTCCATGTTGATGACAAAGCGGAGCCTGGAGAATTAAGCCTGGAGAACTGATTGATTAGCAATTGGGGGCCAATCTCAGGTGAAGAAGCAGATCAGGTTCTGATCATCTTACTATGTTGTACACCGCAGTTGTCATATTAGCGATATCTAGGTGAAATGTMAAYWTTYTTCCGYAAAATTGGGACATGCTTGCTTATGGAAATCTATGTCATATCAATTTCTCTTGAAACCAGGACATGTTACATTCACTTTTTTGTTTCCTTTGTTACAGGTTAAGAGAATCATTCGTCTGAGGCTGCAGCAATATCCATGACTGTACTAGAAACGATACAAGATCACCGGTGAAGTGTTCTTGAGRGAAGTCCTTATCAACCAGTGGAACGGAAGAATTCCTCAGTCCCGGCAGACTGTCAGAACATCATTTTTAATAGTTATGTGGGACTGATACCAGYGCGGAAGAGCTGGTCACTTTTAAAGGACTTTTTAAATAATTACCTTGACAATATGACAATTTAATATTACTGTCTTGTAGACAAGTGAAAGTTGTTTTCTTGTGAATTTCCACCTATGTACACTCAGTAGGCCTACACATTGCACACCCTTTGGTTTGTCCATTTTCATCCCATGTTTTTTAYATTTTTCAAAATGTAACATTTSAAYAGCTCCTTGGTCATGTGACCTACTGGACTCAAACAAGGTTCAGAATGGCCACTGATTACCCTTCTATATCACRCACCCTTTGGTTTGTCCATTTATCTCACACGTTTTTTTTCTTCTTTCATTTTTCAAACTTTCTAATTTCAATAGCTCCTTGGTYATGTAACCTAAAACATACTCTGCCCATCCATGACAAACCACAACTACGTTTAAAAAGTCCCAAACATTTTATTAGCGTCATTTCATCTTCATATGTTCATACTAAAATCAGCAATTCTTTACCATTATAATGTAGTATTTTCAATATACAAGTATCAATAAGCATGATTAAAAGATCAGAATGGCTTTGTTATGTCTGTGTTAAAGAATTTCCCATATCCTATTATATTAAAATATTTCATATATAGTATCTGTATTTAAACAGAGTTTCAATAATAAAAAGTGAGTTCYCATACAAGGCAATAACCGTATTTAATCAGATCGGGAATCTCATAAATTAAACTAAAAACACMAAAAAAAGATAAGTTGTTTTGAATGTCCAAGAGGAGGAAAAAGGGTGAGTCTTTGAAGGAAAGACCAGACCCAAGAGATGAGACGGCATTCCATTGCTTAGGGGCAATTCCAATTCCACAGTAACAGACATTATGCATAGAGTTGTATGGTTTGTTTAACTTTGCAATCACTGGTTTTTGTTTGAAATACATTTTAAAGTGAAATATTTAAGTCTCAGTGTCACTCTGTTACCGTGGAATCCCCCTTAGTCAACAACATTCAAGGCAGGAAATTATAACGAGCTCTGTTCACCTTTAAAAACATCTACATTTTGGACTTTACATTAAGCCTAGAGATTTGTTCGACACAATAATAACCAAACTTCTGTCCTTTACCACTAATTGGTAGATTACTATTGTCATCATCGTAGCTGAGATATACTGTATTCTTATGCATAAGTTGACATCCAATAATAAACAGTCCGAGGTTAGACGATACTCCTCCAACATGGCCTTCAGCATGATACATATATTACTTTATTAACAAATACAACGGTGCTTTTTGAACAAGACTTCACATCCATAGCCAGAACTGTATCTGAAAAGATCTCTTAGAAAGCATAGCTCTATGAGAATAAACACTGATTTGTTCAATCACTGCTGTACATAATATCATGTCATGGATTCCCTGGTCTTCACATGTTCCAGCTGAAAACAAAGAGCCAAATCAGCAGCCAAATCAGAATTAGCCTAGTTGCCTCTGTCCATGTCCTGCTCACCACAAAGTTTGATCTGTTTGAAAGAAAGTCTGCGGATGGGGGGGGGGCAATCTTTAGGAAAGGCAATGCTAGACACAAAAATAGTACGCCATAACTGAAGATGCTGTGAGAGTCAGCCGTTCCTGCCAGGTTCAATCTTCCCAACGTTCGTTCACACACTGATGCACATCCGGTCAGTGTTCCCAGGGCTGACTCCATACGCTGCGTTTACTTGGAGACTTGCTGTTGGACGTGGAGTAAAAACTCATAGTAAGACAATGCCGACTCTGTCCGATCCTCAATCATGTTCTGCATAAAGCTGGCTTTCAGTGGGCTCTCATCCCTGGAAAGGAACAGAAAAGGGAAGGTTGGATCCACAACATTTACACAGTCTCTTGCAGAATTGAACTCTGTCATTTGACAGGTCAGCAAAACTCGTTGTCAATGAGTTCAACCTGATCTCAATACTTCTCATTTAATTTATTAAAACTCAACCAAATGGCACCCTATTCCCTAAACAGTGCACTACTTTTGTACCAGAGCTCTACGGGCCCTGGTAAAAAGTAGTGAACTATAAAGGGAATAGGGGGCCATTTGGAATGYARMCATGGCCTCTGAACTCCCCCAGTGATATCTAGTTACTACTGCCTACCTAATGACATGCAGGATGGGGAAAAAGGGCCTCTGTTCCCTCAGCCAGCCAACAAACRCTCTGGTTCTCTGGGACTCTGCAGTGTCCAACTCCGGGAGAAGGTTCTGGGAGATACAACACATTATAATAATATCTTTATGATCTCCCTTTCAGGAAATGTGTTGTGCATCGCATTTTAAACAGCATTATAGTGCAATATATACACACATAGTACAATATAAGTCACAAACAAAAGATACAACCAACACGTGTGAATTAAGTGGTATATGGCCAATACACCAGGGCTAGGGGCTGTTCTTAAACACGACGCACCGCAGAATGCCTGGATACAGCCCTTAGCCGAGGAATACAGGCCTTTTACAGCAAACACAAGGCGCCTTATTGCTATTACATRAACTGGTTACCAATTTAATTGTWAAAAAAAWKGKKKYMWWMCCMWTKKWWWWSGKYYKRWWWWMCMWKGSYTTYMRSCMAATCGGCATTSAGGGCTCGAACCACTCGGTTTATAACAGTATAATACACAGAGGTCTTGGTGAGCGATACAGAACCTTGTCAGGAGCAGGGGAGCTGGGCTAAGAGAAACAGTTAAAGGGGGAGCAGGTGCTTAGGTTCCTTACCATGTTCTGAGGCACAGCAGCGTAGTCTGGGACCCCCAGGACTTGCGTGAGGAAGTCGGGGTTGCAGTTTCTTCCGATCCAGAGATAGATCACCTGTTGGAGAATGGAGAAGACTGAAGTCAGTCACATTGGGTTCGTGTTATGCATCTGTCTGTTTGTTGAGAAGAATCCACTGTAGAYGTGTTGCAAGTCTATCTATTTTGTACGCCAAATGACAGAAGGATTCCTCAATAATCATCATGCAAATTAGCGCAAGCTAAAGYATGATGGTGAAATGCATCCGACTGTTGATGATGCAATGTGTCAATGCTGTTATTGTAGCTGTCCCTAATAAATKAAACACTACATGACCAAATGTACGTGGACACCTGCTCATCCAACATCTCGTTCCAAAATCATGGGCATTAATATGGAGTTGGTCCCCCCTTTGCTACTATAACAGCCTGCACTCTTCTGGGAAGGCCTTTCACATGTTGGAACATTGCGTGAGGGACTTGCTTCCATTCAGCCACAAGAGCATTAGTGAGGTAGGGCACTGATGTTGGGCGATTAGGCCTGGCTCGCAAAGGTGTTCGATGGAGTTGAGGTCAGGGCTCTGTGCAGGCCAGTCAAGTTCTTCCACACCCGATCAACAAACTATTTCTGTATGGACCTCGCTTTGCGCATGGTGGCATTGTCATGCTGAAAACAGAAAAGGACCTTCCCCAAAATGTTGCCACAAAGTTGGAAGCACAGTATCATCTAGAATGTCATTGTATGTTGTAGCATTAAGATTKCCCTTCACTGGAACTAAGGGGTCTAGCCCAAATCATCAAAAACAGCCCAGACAATTATTCCTCCTCCAAACGTTAGTTGGCACTGTGCATTGGGGCAGGTAACATTCTCCTGGCATTCGCCAAACCTAGATCCGTCCGTCGGACTGCCAGATGGTGAAAGTCTGCTCCAGAGTACAATGGTTGCAAGCTTTATACCACTCCAGTYGAAGCTTGGCATTGCACATGTTGATCTTAAGCTTGTGTGCGTCTACTCGGCCACGAAAACCCATTTCATGAAGCTCCCAACGCACAGTTCTTGTGCTGACATTGCTTCCAGAGGCAGTTTGAAACTCGGTAGTGAGTGTTGCAACTGAGGACAGATGATTTTTACACCCTATGTGCTTCAGCACTCGGCGGTCCTGTTCGTTGAGCTTGTGTGGCCTACCACTATTCGGCTGAGCCGTTGTTGCTCCTAGACGTTTCCACTTCACAATAACAGCACTTAAAGTTGACCGGGGCAGCTCTAGCAAGGGCAGAAATTTGACGAACTGACTTGTTGGAAAGGTGGCATCCTATGACTGTGCCACATTGAAAGTCACTGAGCTCTTCAGTAAGGCCATTCTACTGCAAATGTTTGTCTATGGATATTGTATTGGCTGTGTGCTCTATTTTATAYACCTGTCAGAAACRGGTGTGGCTGAAATAGATTAATCCACTAATTTGAAAGGGGTGTTGACATACTTTTGCATATATAGTGTACATCATCATCATGCTACTAACCGAGCCAGCATCCATGAGGAAGGCCCCCTCTCTGCTCAGCTTCTCCACAGAYAGCTGCTGGACTCTGGGCTGGGGGATGGCGCGCTCACTGATGTTCAGGGCTCCCTGTGGAGGGGGTGGAAGGACGAAAAGAGAAGTTAGGTTAATAAAAGAGGAAAAGTGCAATATATCCACACGTCAGATGAAAGCAGAAGCATAGACCTGAATATCAGTGTTCTTTCTTTAAATGATCTGAGTGTATAAGAGGTGATAAACTATATAATATAACTGTAGAGAAAAATATTGTTCTTCTCATTATCTATGCTCTGTTCCCCTWGCCCTCACCTCGTCAGTCAGGTCGTCCACGCGGTACAGCGCTGGGTGGATCATCAGCATGACGTAGGCCAGGGGCTGGTACTTCAGCTGACACATGGCAAACACACGGTCGTCCAGCCTGGTGCTTGTACCGGTTCGGAAAGCTTTCTGTGGACCACAGAGAATAAAAACAACATATGAGCAAAGCATCACAAAGGAGATCCGTAAGCCAAAAGGTAGCTTGGTCAGTTTATCTGACTGACTGGATTTCTTATGGTGTTTTAAAGCTGGTTTTTATGCCATGCTAAATTGGATTATAACTACAGGAATAGCCTCTCTTCGGGGGAAAGTTGAAATCCCWATGGGAAGTAGGCTTCATCCCACATGGCACCCTATTCCTTATATTGTACACTACTTTTGACCAGAGCCCAATGAGCCCTGGTCAAAAGTAGTGCAGGGAATAGGGTGCCATATGGGATGAAGCCGTAGACTGCCAGGGTACTAGCCAGGGAGAGAGTGGGTGGGTAGTCTACCTGTTTGAGCAGGGCCAGGATGTAGAGGGGGAACAGCCTGAGGCAGGCGGGGGCCAGGAGGCCAGGCTGCTGGATGGTGAGCACAGAGGTGCGGTAGGATGTCAGAGAGTCAATGGAAGCGTTGGTCATCGCGTCCCGGGCGTCACTCAAACTGGATGTCACCGAGCGATCCACAGCTAGAGGGGGAGGACACACATCAGGAACAGGGCATTGAATTCAAAACTCTCAGCTACATTTTTACCTCAGGGATTGGGATTCACAATTTACATGATTGTACAGTACATGTTTACAGTCATGGCCTTCATTACAAAAAGCAACCAGTGGGTTCAATCATTTCTTATATATATATATATATCAGGGTAAACCAGCAATAATAGTACCTTATATTACAGTAGTTTCTCTTTAGAAAAACAGGTAACACTATTTGGAGAGTCCATCTGTACTAACCCTCATTCTAACCCTAAATTTAGCCCTTACCCTTATTCTAAACTCAACTCTAACCTTAGCAAGCAGKTGTTTATCTGTAGAGCTTCGACAGATGGACTTTCCAGACCATCCAAATAAAGTGACTGAATAACATGTAGAATATTTTATCAGTGACTGATACTAATAAAACCTCCAATACATTAWAAGAAGATTAGTCTTCAGTCAGTTTGATTTAGCCACTTGGAYTCCACAAAGGTCACAGTAACCAGGCAACCATCTGACATCACCCATTACCATCTGTCCATGCAAATGAGGCAGCTATGGAAGGCACTGCGTGGATGACAAGCGTGTTCTCACTATGAGACATTAAAGACCACAGGATGATGGGACAGTCTAAGGACTTCACCTGGTACTGATGGAAATAAACATGCCTTTAATAACTACACCAACACTGCGTCCCTGGAACTACCTACCCATGCTAGCCAGCAGACCAGTGATAGCCTGGACATCAGCCCCAGCAAAGATGTCAGACAGGGAGTTGACAACAGGCAAACACATGGTGTGGACTCGAATTCTTCTCTCTCCTGTAGAAACAACACCAAGCAACAAGTTATTATTATTTCAGCATTACAATTGGTATGCATCGGAAATATAATATTTGTCWAGAAAGGAAACAAATAAAACTAAATTGCACTTCAGAAAGAAATAAGATCTTCAAATTTCAGTATCCATTACAAAAAGTGTTCCATCTCACTTGTTCATGTTTACAAACAGTGAGGCTGAGTCCCAAATGGCACCCTATTCTCTATATAGTGCACTTTTTTTGACAAGAGCCTTTTGAGTCCTGGTAAAAAGTAGTACACCATGTATGGAATAGGGTGCTATTTGTTAACTCGAAATGACACAACGACAAGGTTCCAGTTTAACAAAGTTTACTATACGAACACACTACAAGGTAGCCATTACACTCAAGGCTAGGTTCATCAACCAACAGACTCCCTGCGCAGGCGCACTCTTGACTGAGTGATAGCCCCGTAATAACAGAAGTATAGGGATACTTAAAACATGAACTTAACACTATTTGGGACGCACCCAGTGAATCTAAACCAAGTAAATCCCACAGAAAAAGAATGACAATAGCTGTGTTCGAATACGCATACTAACATACTGTATACTACATACTTAATGAGAATATACACTACATACTATTAGTTAATTTTAGTTTACTGTAATCCAACGGAATMCTTTTCAGTTGAGTTTACTAGCGCTTAGCCTGCCTACCGGAAGTCGATGCTGTTGCTATGCAAGTTCTTGCTAGCATAACAAATACTAGCTAGACATCTTACTGACTTCATTAACAATGTCCATTGAGAAAGCACAACAACTATACTACTTAACTAAGCAAAGAATGACGTGAATAATCAAGTCAATAACAGTTAGATAGTATATAGTTAATATATTGGCAAGTACAATGTATTAGTAGCAAACTAACGTTTGGTAGCTAGCTAACATACAAGCAACTGCTGTAATGATATGCTACGTGGTTCATAAGGCTAGCGTAGCTAACAAATTGTCAGACAAAATAACATGTAATGTAACTTATTTGAAAAGTCATTACTTTATTACATTGCTCAACATTTGTCATAATTAGTATTCGCTCTCGGACTTCGGCAGCATATTTCCCCCCCCCCATTTTCTTCAAATCTGAAAATGTGAAGCCACGCCCATTCTGAAGAATTGCATTTGGTGAATGTAGTACAACATCCAGGAACTTTTGGCATACTAACTATATCCATAGTATGACCTATAAGCACACTACATACTCAATGTATGTCACAAATAGTATGGTTAGTGTGAGTATTCAAACACAGCTAATATTTTTATGGTAAAGCTCCCTACACGATCTCAGAGCCCCCCCCCCCCATCACAGCAGCTCCAGACAGTGTACCTTTGCTGGATGTGTAGAGCAGCGCAGCCTGGAAGGAGACGGACTGCATGTCCACCAGGTTCTCCTCAATGGACATCTGCACAGCAAAGCCCGCGTCTGGGTTCACATTGGGCAGGGACAGCAGATCCGTGGAGCGCACAAAGAAGTTCCCATGGAACGTGTGGATGGACAAACCTGCATGGAAGTTGAGGGGTCAGAGTTTTATATTTTCTTTTCACAATAATCAACATACAAAATAAACTGTCCCTTTTTCAGGACCCTGTCTTTCAAAGATAATTCGTAAAAATCCAAATAACTTCACAGATCTTCATTGTAAAGGGTTTAAACACTGTTTCCCATGCTTGTTCAATTAACCATAAACAATGAATGAATATGCACCTGTGGAACGGTCGTTAAGACACTAACAGCTTACAGACGGTAAGCAATTAAGGTCACAGTTATAAAAACTTAGGACACTAAAGAGGCCTTTCTACTGACTCTGAAAAACACCAAAAGAAAGATGCCCAGGGTCCCTGCTCATCTGCGTGAACGTGCCTTAGGCATGCTGCAAGGAAGCCATGAGGACTGCAGATGTTGCCAGGGCAATAAATTGCAATGTCCGTACTGTGAGACGCCACGGACAGCTGATCGTACTCGCGGTGGCAGACCACGCATAACGACACTTGCACAGGATCGGTACATCCGAACATCACACCTGCGGGACATGTACAGGATGGCAACAACAACTGCCCGATTTACACCAGGAACGCACACTCTCTCCATCAGTGTACAGACTGTCCGCAATAGGCTGAGAGAGGCTGGACTGAGGGCTTGTAGGCCTGTTGTAAGGCAGGTCCTCACCAGACATCACCAGTAACAACGTGGGCACAAACCCACCGTCGCTGGACCAGACAGGAATGGCAAAAAGTGCTCTTCACTGACGAGTCGCGGTTTTGTCTCACCAGGGGTGATGGCCGGATTCGCGTTTATCGTCGAAGGAATGAGAGTTACACCGAGGCCTGTACTCTGGAACAGGATCGATTTGAAGGTGGAAGGTCAATCATCGTCTTGGCCGGTGTGTCACAGCATCATCGGACAGAGTTTGTYGTCATTGCAGGCAACCTCAACGCTGTGCGTTACAGGGAAGACATCCTCCTCCCTCATGTGGTACCCTTCCTGCAGGCTCATCCTGACATGACCCTCCAGCATGACAATGCCACCAGCCATACTGCTCGTTCTATGCATGATTTCCTGCAAGTGTTCTGCAATGGCCAGCGAAGAGCCCGGATCTCAATCCCATTGAGCACGTCTGGAACCGGTTGGATCAGAGGGTGAGGTCTAGGGCTATTCCCCCCCCCAGAAATGTCCGGGAACTTGTAGGTGCCTTGGTGGAAGAGTGGGGTAACATCTCACAGCAAGTACTGGCAAATCTGGTGCAGTCCATGAGGAGATGCACTGCAGTACTTAATGCAGCTGGTGGCCACACCTGATACTGACTTACTTTTGATTTTGACCCCCCCTTTGTTCAGGGACACATTATTCCATTTCTGTTAGTCACATGTCTGTGGAACTTGTTCAGTTTATGTCTCAATTGTTGAGTCTTGTTATGTTCATAAAAATATTTACACATGTTAAGTTTGCTGAAAATAAACGCAGTTGACAGTGAAAGGACGTTTCTTTTTAGATATAGAAGTGGGTCCGAGAGATTTGAATGAAATACAATTAATCTGACAGTTTTTACTCCCAGATACTGAAATCAACTGGAGCAGACAGACAGACACACAACCACAAGTTTACAGGGTTCACAGTATCCTTCATCAATTGTCATTGAGATTTCCTTCAGCGAACACTTTCCACAAGGACGTTATATAATGTAATGTCAGATATTTAAAGTGCTGCTGCTTCCATGTGAAATAACATAATGCAAGGCAATCAGCATAGTGAGAAAGTATTGAGTGATGACTTGTTACCTTTAGTGCAGCGGATCCTCATTACAGCCTCCAAGCCAATCTTCCTGGTGAGGTACCTCTTGAGATCCTTCTGGAAGCACTCAACCCCGGCTGGGTTGTGCTGCTGCTGGTAGGAGGGGTAGTAGTACACACTTCCTGCTGAGTACCTGGATATGCAAGCTGAGAGGGAGAGAGAAGATGAAGCAGAGATTACACATGAGTCCAACCAGAGTAAGATGTTCTACATACGAAGGGCCTTATGTCGCATTTGAATAAATTAAAATAAAAAAAAACGCAACATTAACAATTTCAAAGGTTTTACTGAGTTAGACCTMATAAGAAAATCTGTCAATTGAAATAAATTCATTAGGTCCTAATCTATGGATTTCACATGGCACCGGGAATAYAGATATACACCTGTTGGTCACAGATCCCTTAAGAAAAACCAGTCAGTATCTGGCGTGACCACCATTTACCTCATGCAGCGCGACTAATCTCATTCGCATAGAGTTGATCAGGTTGTTGAATGTTGTCACACTCCTTTTCAATGGCTGTGCGAAGTTGCTGGATATTGGCAGGAACTGGAACATGTCGATCCAGAGCATCCCAAACTAAATGGGTGACATGTCTGGTGAGTATGCAGGCCATGGAAGAACTGGGACATTTTCAGCTTCCAGGAATTGTGTACAGATTCTTGTGGCATGGGGCCGAGCATTATGCTGAAACATGAGGTGAGAGCGGCGGATGAATGGCACAACAATAGGCCTCAATCTTGTCATGGTATCTCTTTGCATTCAAATTTCCATCGATAAAATGCAAATTGTGTTCGTTTTCCATAGCTTATGCCTGCCTCTACCATAACCCTACAGCCACCACAGGGCACTCTGTTCACAATGTTGACATCAGCAAACCGCTTGCACACACACACGACACCATATGCCCAGTAGAGTTGAAACCGGGATTCATCCGTGAAGAGCAAACTTCTCCAGCGTGCCAGTGGCCATCAAAGGTGAGCATTTGCCCACTGAAGTAGGTTATGACGCCAAACCGCAGTCAGGTCAAGACCCTGGTGAAGACGACGAGAACGCAGAGGAGTTTCACTGAGACAGTGACAGTTTYTGCAGAAATGCTTTGGTTGTGCAAACCCAGTTTAATCAGCTATCTGAGTGGCAGRTCTCAGACAATCCCGCAGGTGAAGAAGCCGGATGTGGAGGTCCTGGACTGGCGTGGTTACACGTGGTCTGTACTGCCAAATTCTCCAAAATGACATTGTAGGCAGCTTATGGTAGAGAAATGAACATGCAATTCTCTGGCAACAGCTCTGGTGGATATTCCTGCAGTCAGCATGCCAATTGCATGCTATCTCAACTGGAAACATCTGTACATTGTGTTGTGTGACAAAACTGCACATTTAAACTGGCCTTCCATTGTCCCCAGCACAATGTGCACCTTTGTAATGATCACGCGGTTTAATYGGCTTCTTGATATACCACACCTGTCARGTGGATGGATTATCTTGGCAAAGGAGAAATGCTAACTAACAGGGATATCAACAAATCTGTGCACAGAATTTGAGAGAAATAAGCTTTTTGTGCGTATGGAACATTTCTGGGATCTTTTATTTCAGCTCATAAAACATGGGATCAACACCTTAAAGAATTTTGATCAGACATCAAAACTATGAAATAACACATATGGAATCATGTCTTCACTATTATTCTACAATGTAGTTAATAGTCAAAATAAAGAAAAACCCTTGAATGAGTAGGTATGTCCAAACKTTTGACTGGTACTRTATACAGCAACACAGAGACACATACAGAGCACTGCTGAAAAAAGGTCACTTTGTTAATAATAATAACACACTGTTCAGATGTACGAGTCAGAAGGCACCACTCACCTAAAGAGGCCAGGTCACAGTACTGGGAGCTCAGTAGGAACAGGTCCACAGCCACCTGCTGTCCTGAACAGTCCAGGGCCAGCTTCTTATAGAAGTCTGTGGCAGGAGACAGGTTCGGGATATCCTGGGGAATCACCACAAGACAATGAGCACAACAAAACATTTCTAAAAAAKAATGAGAATATTAGGCATAAGAAATGTCTGAAACGATATCTCCAGTATTGAGATGGATATCAAGTTAACCGCCACTGCAGAACAGATGTGCACACTGCATACTTCTCTTTACCAAGTAATTAAAAAGATATGTACAGCAAATAGTACCCTATTTCCTACACATGGGACCTAAAAASTTAGTTCACTATAYAGGTAATAGGGTGCCATTTGGGATACAAAATACATAAACCAGTGAGACCCAGGCTCTCGCTAGTCCCTACCTTGGCTGAAGCTCTCTGGTTGGGGTCCTCTCTGGACTTGAGGGCCCCCACGCCCAGATTGGGCAGCTGGGTCTGGAAGACGGACACGCGCCCCCCGGTGGGCGACAGCAGCTTGAAGGCTGCCTGCAGGGCCGGGCCCAGAGCAGACTGGGTCTCCATGGTCTTGGCAAACATCTGGGGCAAGCTCTTCAGCAGATCCTGCACCAGCTGTACGAATAAAAACAMATTTTTCAATAAAGTTTTGAAATGCAAAACAGTGTCAGAGAGGTTCAGGCAAAAAAAAGTTGCCCAATGTGAGTGTGTCGATGCATTTTCACGATGTTGCTGTGAATAGTTTGACAGATTGGACTTGTAACATTTTCGTTTAACATTTTGTTGAGAGCCTGTCTTGGGAATCTGCACAGGAATAGTTTTAAGAGCTCCTTACCTCCTTGCATTCATTGAGGTTCACTAAAAGGCTGTCTGGTGTTGGTAAAAATATATCTGTAAGAAAGGAAAAAACAGCATAGAAGACCATTAGACCACTGCAACCTCCTGAAATAAAGACTTTAAAAGTACAGCATAATTTATATTGTAGCCCTATCTATAGGTGTTTTTCCACGTTGTCACAACTTAGACACTGTTGAAGCCCGATTGGGTGAAGCATTTGTCACAAAATAACAAATACATTTTCCTTTCTTTCACTGCAAATAGTGAGTGTGGACCTTCCTCATTTTCCTAAGCATTTCTAGACAGTGAATTATTCTAATGACAAAGCTTGTAAGCCCTTTCTGGTCTCTCACCTTCAATGTCCGAAACGATGAGCATCTGTGGTTGGGCCAGGCCCTCCTGGAGGTTGTAGAAGTGGATGGTGCTGTCAAAGGAGATGAAGCCAATCTTTGTCCTGGAGTCTCCAGGGAGCCTGGAACACACATGGTCAGTCAGCCGATACTCACAGGTCACACTGATGTGTGGTGCGGTTCAGTTAATATTGACCTTCTTCTTGCTCAATACTTCTGTAAGTTATTTTATTTCTGTGTCTGAATCACTTTTTGTTATTAAATTGACAAAAATGTGTATATAGTCACATTAAAAACTCAAATAAACATTGTTTTAGGGCTATCTGATGCTAAACTGAAGTCTTTAAGCTACCTAGTATTGATCAGTACAGAATATGTTATTACATAGCTTAATAGGACAATACGTAATGAACCATCCTGTCAGGGCTGTGGACATTATCCCAGGACTGTATTTAATCTGCATCCCAATGGCTTCCGGTCAAARGTAGTGCACTATATAGGGAATAGGGTGCCATTTGGGGAGCACMCTCAGTCTGTAACTGATGTAGACATACGCGTTGATGTTCTCCAGCAGTGAATGACAGACGACATCTAGGTATCCCGTTTCCACGGCGTTGTGGGATACATCCAGCACGAAGAGATAAACGGCAGGCTGGGGGGGTCTCAGCTGAGGATGACAGGTTTCACACCATCAATATAAACACACTGATACACGCCACACTCTTATCACATCCTAACAAAACATGCAAATGCTTCCTAGATAAACAACTCCAGGAAATCATAAACAACTCCATGGAATCAGAAAGCCTGATGGAATCACTATGAACGGGGCAACAGTGGAACACTGCTAATTTCATCTGCATTCAAGTAGCAGATAAAAGGGGGGGAATGTAWCCACTTACCACAGATTTTCTGGCAAAATAACATGCAATGACTTGCTTTAAATAGACAGATYTTAAGACTATATAATGTGTATTTACCATGTATTCTGAGGGTGCGATGAACTCGATGGTGGCGTTCTGGACCTCAGGTCTTTTGTGTGGCTCTCCGTAYGATCTGGTGACTGGGTTGTACATGAACTCCTCTGGAACTGCACAACAAACATGGAGGTTGTCATCAGTCAAAAGAACAGGACTGTCCATCACGACTGTCATCAGGTGAATGATATTCTGAACGTTTAGGTCAAAGCTATGTGCTGGAATATATTGGTAGARCATGGGTGAAGTTAGGCCTTGGTGCTCAAGTGAATGTCCTTTTTCCGCTTCAGACCAGCCTAACTTCTCACTTAAAACATGTGTTTGGAATGAACATTGGATGCGGTCAAAAGTGGTGCCAAATATGGGGAATAGACAGGGTGTCATTTAAGAGGAGCTTGGTGGCTGTGGTCCTTACCATCGTTGACCCGGTAGCACAGGTTACACTTCCATCTCCTCTGGTCCAGGAAGGTCACGAAGGGGTTGATATACGTCCTGCAGGAGCGACACCGCACTATAGTGCTGGAGGTGACCACAGGCAGTTGCTGCAGTATACAGACAAACCAAATAATTTTAAGAAAGGCACAATCTGGGATTGGTACATCAGTTTTTAAAAGCTGTAACCATTGATTCTTGAAGAATAAAACTTAATACAGCTAGTTGCTGCAGTTCACAGACAAATCAAACCCTTAGGACATGTTAGGTTATGACAATCGTCAATGCCAAATTCCACACAAATGAAAAACAAATTACATTTAAAAGACATGATCATAGATGCGTAGATTAAATACACAGTTATTCTAGGCTAAATGCATTCTTCTATCTTTTACCAGAAGAAGGAAGGGTAGAAGGAAGAGTCTACTGAGGGTTGKGAGACAGTGGGCAACATCTTACCGAGAGATCTTTGAAGGGGTGGAGCAGCAAGCCGAGTGGAAGCTTGGCTTTGTTTAACAGAGACTGGGTCTGGGGGATGCTGGTCAGGGTACTGCGGAAGACCCTGTAGAGAGAGGAGGCAAGAGAAACAGGTCTGAACCAGTACATTTTACAGTAAAAGTACATTAACACTATTGACAATATTCAACATTGTGGTGGGGATTGACGTTGAAAAACAGTGCCAGACAAACTATCACTCACTCTGGGTGACAGTTGATTTTCTGCAGGTCCTGTGGCAGGCAGGGCGTAGGAGGGGTGATGGGGCCCGGGGGGAGCAGGCTCCTCTCCTGCAGCAGGTTAACCACCCTCAGAGTCTCAGGGGTCTGGGACTGCAGACTCAACCCAGCCAGGGAGGGGCTCAGCTGGGCTGGACCTGCAGACGGCTGGGGAGGAAACATAGGACAGTACAGTGGTGAGTACAATGAACAAAGGCCTGGTCAAAAGCAGTGCACTATATGGAATAGGGTGCCATTTGGGACGCAACACTGGTAAGTTTCAATATTTGAACAATCTATTCATGTCCTATTTCAACATTCACAGTTCATTTTAAAATGTCTAAGTGTTCACGTGATCAGGCAAGTGCTAAGCTCTGTATATAATAGAGAAAGTTGAGCTTTGTACTGTTAGTATGTCAGTCTTGGATTTGGTTTTAGAAAACAGAGAGCAGTCTGGTGTCTTACCTGCTGGTATGACTGAGGCGCATGGCTGTAAGGCTGCGTCTGGGCCTGCATGGGGGAGGCGGAGGTGTTCTGGTACCCTGGGGGTAAAGAGGGGTAGGACAGACCCATGTGTCGAGCAGGGGGGGCTGGCTGCTGGGGTGGGCCAGCTATATGGACAAGCAACAAAACAGGCCTCATGTCAGTTCTGAGTGTTGCTAGCAGTAAATATAGGGGACTAAAATGTAATATTAGTCATTCATTTTTGATTAAACTATGGAGTAGTAGAGGACTTACCCATTTTAGGGCCTGTCTCCAAGTGATCAAAGCTGTTGGGAACTTGAGCGCCATTAGCAGGTGTGGGTATGTGTCCTGTTGCAGAGCAAAGATTCCAGAGTCAGGATGAGTTTAGTTCAGTTTTTTTGGGGGGGGAAAGTGTTGACTAAATGTTTTCGGAGAACTTAGTAATTAGCATAGATRTTTTTGTTTTATGTTTCAGGTCACTTTGTTTCATTGCCACATGATAGAGTAAATGTAGGAATTGCATCATTCAACGCACCTAATTCACTCACAATGAAAGACATTAAGACACTTTAATGAAAAATTTAATGAAAAATCGGATACCCATGAGGTCACTAAAATGTAATAATGGCAAAAACTAAGACACAGACTTAGAAAGTGTTGAATGTAAACACAGAATATCTGAAAGATCCATGGAAGTTCTCTGGGCCTTTCCTCCTTTGAGAAACCATGCTAAAAATCTAATAGAGGACATCAAAAGTACACAGGGACCACACACACAAACACCACAACACTGATAGTGACTAAACCACACCTGGACACTCAATATCATTCTCCTGGTTGTCGTACTCAGTGTGGGCAGCATCATCACTAGCATCACTCCCACACTGAGCTGTCATGGTGGGAGGAAAGAGAAGGAAATGAGACCCCAAGGGTGGCTGCTGGAGATACTCTGGGATACACCCCCCCCCACTAAAACTTCAATTTACAACAAATAAACTACAAATATCTGTGGATGCTTCAAAGACCAAGGTAAACAACATATTGTTAGATGAGGATAAAAACAAAATGTCTCAGAGTAGGAGTGCTGATCTAGGATCAGGTYACCCTCTTATTCATTTGATTTAAAATACAAAACTGAACATGGATCAGCACTCCTGCTCTGAGATGTAAGACTASAGTCCCAGAACTGATATTTCCTTACCATCAGTCTTGGGGCCAAAGGGAAGGGGAGGGGTAGCATTGCCCATGGGGGGTGGAGTGGGTCTCATCGAGGGTGGGGGTCCTGTAGGTGGCTGGCCGTAAGGTGCTGTCATACCTGGCTGGTATGTGTGAGGAGGAGCCACGGGTTTCATTGGAGGGGCAGAGCCTAGACAACCACAACAACATTACATCATTCAGGATCATTTGCCATACATATTAAAATGTCTTATACAGTATCCTATCACAACCCTCAACACAAACCTTGGGCAAAATGTCAACATAACAACTATATATTTACAGAAGTGGCTCCTACATAGTCTTGTGCTGCCAGCCCATGCATCACTGGCTCGGTCAAGGCTAACCTGTACATAGGCCTAACCTAAGGCGATAAAACCGGCACCTACAGGCTGCATCATGATGATACCTGATGCATATCATGACAATGTAGCCTATGGCTGCATTTACACAGGCAGCCCAATTCTGATTTTAATTTCACCAAGTCTTTTGACTCTGAAAAAGATGTGATATGATTGGTCAAAAGACCAATTAGCCATAGAGAAATTGAATATATCGTATATGGTATGGGGACTATCGTGCATAAGAGGAAAATAGGCCCCTYTGAGGAGAGTAACATTATATCCCTACACTGGAGGTGACGAGTCCCACRACAGCTGATGCTGGTGACCCAGAGCTAGCTAATGTCAATGAACCCCAGTTACTACAGAGACTACACTGACTGGGGCATTTCAGACAAGAGTGAACCATTCTTCCAATGGCAAAAATCTGTCATTCAGATATTGTAAGTGTGAATAAATATTCTGTCATYAAATCAAGATAACAAATCAATTTGAATGAAAATAGTCAACTGGCCAAATTGGAGTGAATCCTATTCAAAATCAGTCATCAAGGAGTCATCCTTGATGACTAACGTGATATTTCTTACACCACATTGTTACATWATGCGATAATGGCCTTGATTGTCATTCATGAATCACTGATGGCTTCTGACCACAACAGCCACACACCATAAATACCGCTAGKGGTGTGGGTGAGTCCTGAGTAAGTGACTAAAATGTCTATCTGAACCCAGGAAATTATGCTTACCCAGACTATCTTGCACTGCCTCTATGCACATTCACAAGACTATATATGCACACRCACTGACACTCTCTCACACACACAGGTTTGCAAAGGGAAGGTATATTACTAGAAACCACCAGATTCYTTAACCAGAATTTCAAGGATTTTATGTAATCTAAATCATCCGATTTTTACAGACATCTAATTACCTCAGGTTCTCTGTGTGGCCTCATCACATAARAATATCTGAAATAATTAAATAAGATGGTTTTCAATTTAGTGAATACTATTGGTGTTTAAAATTACGGTTTCAGCGTGATTATATATAGCGCAGACATATTTTACTATGTTAATTTGTCTTTGTTTTGGCAGCAAACTGTTCAGTTGTGAAATAAGTCAATAGGTGGAAGAGTTGCAGAGTTAATTGAAAATAATGCCATTGTTGATTAGATGTTTTTTTCATTAATTAGGCTATTTTTTTTTTTTATCTACTAAAAACTCATGAACAGATATAAAAAAGGAATACTATGAATTAATATTTATTTTCAGCTATTCCAGTATAAATTACCAACATTTACTGAAGAACAGGTGCACACACTCCCTGCTGCTACCATGTTCTTACTGTTATTACTACATCTCCTGATGCCTCGTCACTTTACCCTGCCTTCATGTCCATATCTACCTCAAATACCGTATTATCTATCCTGATGCCTCGTCACTTTACCCTGCTTTCATGTCCATATCTACCTCAAATACTTTATTATGATCTATCCCGATGCCTAGTCACTTTACCCTGCATTCATGCCCATGTCTACCTCGAATACCTCGTACCTCTGGACATTGATCTGGTACTCCCTGTATATAGCTCCATTCTTGATAATTTTACTCCTTGTGTTAATACTTGTATTTTGTATTATTTATTTGTTTAACTGCATCGTTGGTAAAGGTTTGTAATCAATAATTTCATGGTAATGTCTACACCTGTGGTATTTAGCGCATGCGGCAATAAAATCTGTTTTTGATTTGATATTGGTGATGGATTTGTATATCACCAGAGGTTACTGGAACTCTCCATCGGTCCCTGGACAACTTTTCAAGAGTCTCTGCCAAGGAGATATGTGCAGCCAATTGGATCTGTGTGTGTGTGTGTGTGTGTGTGTGTGTCAGCAGGGGGCAATGTCCACTTCCAACATCAGCTTGCTAGAACACTTCTGGCGCTTCCCTGTGACATCATAGTGACCTGTTGTTAATCCTGATATGAAGTGTCACTACACAGTCAAACCACCAGTCAATGTCATATCATAATGCCTAAATGTTTTTCAACCAAGTGTTTTTCATCGTAGGAGGTCAAACTGCTGTAGCATATGTAACAGTGTGTTAATCCCAGAGCCCTCCTGCACTGCGTTTTACCTGGCTGGGTGTATCTGTGGAGGGAGGTTGGAGGCAAGGGAGGACCCGAGGGTTGCATGGCGTTGTGGTAGACAGGAGAAGGAGCTGCGCTGTACCCCGCCGAGGAGGCCTGGAGTGGTGCCAAGCTAGGCGAGGAGGTCACGTGATTATCCACAAACGCGAGGGGAGGCGTGGCCATAGGAGGCGGCACCCCCATTGGTGGAGGAGCTCCCATCAGTGGAAGGGCCCCATACTGCCAGGCTGGGGGGTGCTGGTAGTAGCTGTTAGCAGACACAGGTAGAGCAGGGGTGGCCTGCTCTGGGGGCATCCTGGGGCCTGGGAAAGGGCTGGTGGACTGAGGGGAGGTCATGGGGTGGGGAGGTCCCATAGGAGGCCTGTTTAACATGGGCTGACCTGGGGAGGCCTGGTAAGAGCTGACTGGTGGGATGGGCTGGTAGGGCCCAGAGTTATAGAGTCCAGGGCCAGGCGGCATGGGGCCCTTGGCTTGCATTGGGTTGTATGGAGGCTGGTGGGCCATGTTGTAACCCGGTCCTGGTGGCTGCAGCACTACTTGATTCTGTAAGGGACCTGGAAGACAGGATCATGACAGAGATTAGATTCCAGGCCAGAGTTTGACATAAAATACAGCAACACACTGACATCCCATGTGAATATCCCATGACTATAGTCTGCATTCCAAAGAAGGTCTAAAGAGTAATAGCTGACTGCCTCATTTGCCTGTCAGTTAATAAAAAAACATGAAAAAATGTTTCATTACTAGATGTAAAACTGCCTGGCAGTATTTATTGACTAGTCCTACAACAGTTTGTGGCTCTGAAGAAGGATTTGGGCWAGATAACTTTGAGAGTAGCAAAAACATCAGGCTAAATGCAATAGGGCTGGGAATTACCAGGGACCTCCCAATACAATATTTTCACGATACTTTAGGTGCCAATACAATATATGTATATATGTATTGCGATTCTCACGATTCTATATGTATTGTGATTCGATACTGTGATTTCATTGCGTTTCAATGTCCAAACAATATGCTCACCATATGTCTGATGCAGAGGGACAAGAGAGCCACGAGAAAACAAGTTTAGATCAGTCACAGAAATAAACGTGCYGAAAACAAATTGGCTCCCCATTTCAAAAGATGGAGAATATGCAAGGACAAATACTGGAGTTTTGGTGCAGGTACAGCAAACTTGCCCAAAATAATATTGTGATATTGTCAAAACTAAATAATAGTTATAATTGATGAAAATATATTGTCAAAAATAATATCCCGATATGTAACTATTGATCCCCCCCCCCAATCACTAAATAGCAGCGAGGGAAATTGGGATGAAAATACAGACAAAGTCTCCAAAATAAGGCAAACGATATGTGGACAGACTGACACAGCAATCACATTTCTCAACACAGTAACAGTGCAGGATATAGTCTAATCTCACCTGGACGCCACTCCTGTACTGACAGTGAGTGTAAATAGAGGATCTGAACAAATGATACCAGACACAAAAACAGAACAGAAATAGAGCTTTTGCAATCAAATACACCTCCTAACCTTGAAGATTGTTAGGTAGAAACAGGGTTTCCTATAATTAAATAGTCATGACTGACTGGCGGCAACAGCGTGCTACATGTCCAAGAAGTCTTGAGCTACATTACAAGCCAGGATAAACAGGTGGAGAAGGTGGGATTAGAAAACAACTCCTCAATGGTGAAGATGAACACCCATAATCCCTGTCTTTCCGKGCAGGCCAGTGAAATCTCCAACATTAAGCTGCCTGCTGGCCACGGTGGTTGTATTGAAGGCTTCCCTSCAATCACAGTGAACCTGGCCTGGGCCGAGGACACGTGCTCAGCCAATTACAGAGGCAAGTATAAGAGTCAAACATGGAGTCAAAATCTTAGCACAACTGTACAGCAAACAGGTCACTGATAAAATATGCCATTGTTTCGATAAAGGCACTGCTTAGGCCTAAAGTAAATTAAGTAGGATGAATTCACCCTAGATTAAATCCACTCTGTCCAGAATGATCAGAGTTCAAAAACCTATATTGGAGTAGAGACTTTTTATTGCCTCTAATACAGAGATAAGGAAAATATGAAGGCCAGATGAACTCTACACTAGGGAGCTTAATCATAAATCATCAATAGCCAAACCCAACAGCATAAAGAACATGTCCTGCTCTAATCKAAACTCTCTCTGGTTATCTATAGACAAAGAATGAATACTACTGGTACTGTACAAATAACACAATTTGACAGCTAGTGTTTAATTCAGTCCAGTTGGATGGTTAACTTTCCCTCCAGAAATTATTGATATTAAACAGTTATCAAACTGTACACACAGTCAAAAGTTTATACACACTTATTCAAGGGTTCTTMTCTATTTTGACTGTGTGTGTGTACTACATTATTCTTTACATTGTAGAATAGTGAGGACATCAAATCTATGAAATAACACATATTGAATGATGTAGTAAGAAAAAAGGTTAAACAAATCAAAATATATCTTATATTTGATATTCTTCAAAGGAGCCACCCTTTGCCTTAACAGCTTTGCACACTCTTGRCATTCTCTCAAGCAGCTTCACCTGGAATGCTTTTCCAACCMTCTTGAAGGAGTWCCCACATATGCTGAACACTTGTTGGGTGCTTTTCCTTCACTCTGCGGTCCAACTCATCCCAAACCATCTCAAATTGGGTTGAGGTCAGATGATTGTGGAGGCCAGGTCATCTGATGCAGCACTCCATCACTCTCCTTCTTGGTCAAATAGCCCTTACACAGCCTGGAGGTGTGTTGGGTCATTGTCCTGTTGAAAAATAAATGATAGTCCCACTAAGCACCAACCAGATGGGATGGTGTATCACTGCAGAATGCTGTGGTAGCCATGATGGTTAAGTGTGTCTAGAATCGTAAATAAATCACTGACAGTGACACCAACAAAGCACCTCCACATCATCACCACCTCCATCACGGTGGGAACCTCACATGCAGAGATCATCCGCTCACCTACTCCGCGTCTCACAAAGACGCAGCAGTTAGAATCAAAAATCACAAATTTGCTCTCATCACACCAGAGGACAGATTTCCACTAGTCTAATGTCCATTGCTCGTGTTTCTTGGCCCAAGCAAATATCTTCTTCTTATTGGTGTCTTTTAGTGGTTTCTTTGCAGCAATTCCACCATGAAGGCCTGATTCATGCAGTCTCCTCTGAACAGTTGATGTTGAGAAGTGTCTGTTACTTGAACTCTGTGAAGCATTTATTTGGGCTGCAATCTGAGGTGCAGTTAACTAATGAACTTATCCTCTGCAGCAAAGGTAACTCTGGGTCTTCCTTTCCTGTGGCGTTCCTCTTGAGAGCCAGTTTTATCATAGCGTTTGATGGTTTTTCAAAGTTCAAAGTTCTTGAAATGTTCCAGATTGACTGACCTTCATGTCTTAAAGTAATGATGGACTGTCATTTATCTTTGCTTATTTGAGCTGTACTTACCATAACATGGACTTGGTGTTTTACCAAATAGGGCTATCTTCTGTATACCAACCCTACCTTGTCACAACACAACTGATTGGCTCAAACACATTGAGGAAAGAAATTCCACAAATGAATTTAACAAGGCACACCTGTTAATTGAAATGCATTCCAGGTGACTACCTCAAAGCTGGTTGAGAGAATGCTAAGTGTGTGCAAAGCTGTCATCAAGGCAAACAGTGGCTACTTTGATGAATCTCAAATATATTTTTATTTGTTTAAAACTTTTTGGTTACTACATGATTCCATGTGTTATTTCATAGTTTTGATGTCTTCACTATTATTCTACAATGTGGAAAGTAGAAAACCCCTGGAATGAGTAAGTGTGTCCAAACTTTTGACTGGTACTGTATGTATGTATGTATGTATGTATGTATGTATGTATGTATGTATGTATGTATGTATGTATATAAATATTTTACATGTCATTCAGGGAGAGAAATGCCAGACAAAAAGTATATTTATATTACTTAATAAAAAAAAATAAAAAAAAGTCATCCAACTAAAACGGATCATCCCAATGTGCCACATGTACACACAGAAGTAGAGCACAAAAAAAGCGCTGTGGTACGTCATTCACTTCTGAGTAGACGTTGCAAAGCATAATACGATTATAACTATACATTTTACATTTTATGTGACACCAGCCAAGTGATTCGAAAAAGGCAACGAAGTACGCAACAAACAGTCACGCGACCCTTACCCAAAGAACCACAACAAATGAGAGGAAAGTTTAGCCCTAAACAAAGACTAAAYCCCTATAAGACAACTAGAGGATGACAGTTTATCAGTCGACAGGGTATCAATCAAATTACAAGACTCAAATGATATAGCTAATCTTTTTGGTCAATTACCCAAATCTAAGTCCCACGTACGAGTCAACTAGTTATAGCTAACTACAGTAGCAAATTGGCTAGCTCAACTGACAACTTGTAGCATCATCATGACCCAAACTATCAGTCTCTCCCCTGAACTTGATCTTCAATTGAGTTATGACTAACGTCATTCAAGGTAGCACTAGTAGYTAGCTAACGTTAATTATCAGTTAGACTAGTGACTGACACAAATTGCAGCTATAACWAAGTTTAGATAGCTAGATACGTGAGTAAATTTGTCAACGACTCTAGCTAAAACAGATTATCCTAGCTAGCTAAAAGTTACGTAGTGGGCAATCAAAGCGATCACTTATATCCACATTTCTAACTTAACTAACATGAACAATGTTTTTTTTTTAAACTATAGTCTTGATAAGAGTAAGTTAGCCCACCACTAACATTAGCCATCTTTTAGGTTAGCATTATTAGCAAGGCAGCAAGCTAATGTAGTTAGCTAGCCAGCTGCTAACCAGCCAAATCAGATTAGGATAAAGTAAAAGCCTATCTTGTTAACGCGCTAACGTTAGTTACTAAACAGTTGTGAGGCAGTAATGTTAGYTAGCTAACAGTGCGAAAATGCTCACCATTTGCGTATGGCTGTCCTCCTGGCCCATTCTGAGAGTTGAACCCCGTACTGGACATCTTGAAATAGACACCGACCGTAATCAAATTTAAAAGCTTCGTTGGCGAATAGCTAGCTGCGTCTTACTTAGCTAACCAGCTAAGTTAGCTAGCAATGGGATCTGTTTGTTTAACCGAGCGTCTTTATCACAGGCTTTCAGGTAAAAAAAAAAAAAAAAAAAAGTGAATTAGCCAACTCGTTAGCTATCACAGACCATGGTTAGGACCGTTCCCCGTCCAACTACGGGTGTAGGCCTTGTCAATAAAATCGTGTGAGACTCCTTTCCGTAATATCTGTGTTGCTTCTCTCTTCTTGCACAGGAAGTTGGGATTCCCCACCCAGCACGAACAACGTGAAACCTCCTCAAGCATGCGCAGTTGGTACACGTGGCACTTCCTGTGCATATTGGATTTCTACAGTACTGGAAACACTCGCAATGTTGTACTGTCTTCGCTTCCTCTGATGTTTGAGTAAAAACATGTAGGATCGGTTAAATACATAGTGACAGACTGTCTATTACAAATACAATTAGTTTATATAAAACCAGACTAATGGTTCACTTTTTAATTAATTCGTTTCTCCAGGGTGATTTATYTACTGGAGTTGAAGAGTCTGGACTGGAAGTAGAAACATGTTCASATCAGAAATATAGACATACTAAACTGCCTTGTTATCAAATAACATTATTTAAATCAAATGTGTTCTGTGTTAACACGTTTAGATTACAGGAGTGCTAGAATATGGTTCACATTTTTGTTCCCCTACCGGAAAGATGATTGTGAAACATAAACAGGAAGCGGCTATGCCTGGGCCTGGAGAGTTATTGGACACAGATTGCATTGCTGTGTCGTGGCTCTGTAACATAACGCGAAGGTGTAGACGTGAAGTGTGTGCTCTCATTTGACCATAAAGCAAATTTTCATGATTTTATGAGCAAACATATTTAGTCAATTGATCTACACTTAGATAACGGGTAAGTGTAAGCATTAATTATTTCAAATATGGGGTTTTCGAAAGTGTATTTGAACGTTCACTATTAAGGCTAGCGCGGATAGCTAACTAACGGTATATGCTAACGTTAGTTAGTCGGTCAGGAACCCTCAATCAAATTGCTGACGGTAGCTAATTAACAATTTCAAGTTACTTTGACACGTAATGTGGTAACCTTAAAGTAGGCCTATTTGTATGTGCATTTTTATTATGAGATGTTCTCTAGCTGTAACAAACAGCTTTACTGTCAATACACCTAGCGCTTTCTTATGTTTGCAATTAACTCGATGCTACTATAGTTATCTCTGAAAATGACACGTATCTATAAATTCAGATGCACTAACTTAGCTAATGGCAACTTACCTGTGTAACTATGTCAACGCTACTGTCGCTAGATTTTAATGTTAGTTAGCAAACTAGCAAGCTACAAYAAATGTGAATAACAAAACCAATTCTCGCTGCCAACTAAAGGTACAATTTGTGACTCACAGCTCGCTATCCTTTAGCTAGCTTGGCTATCAAACGTTAGTTAGCCAGCTGGATATAGTCGTCATAACTATATTATTAATYATATCGGTTTTGCATCGTAAATTACAATTCAATGTTACGGACAGCCACCATTTCGAGCTCAAATTGTTTWTATTTTTAGTCAAAGAAATCAAAATCGATATGTGTCGGAGACATAATCCACATTTGTTTGTGTGTGAGTTGGTGTATTCTTGCATTAGTTGGACACTACTGCTCGCTGATATAAATAGCTAAATCAGTCAAATAAATGTTTATTACCGGGTTTTCCACTGTGACTGTCCTTTGTCTTCCAATTCCTGCCAATGTTAAATGTTTCAGATTAGTTTGATAYGGACTACACTGAATTTAATCCCAGTAACATTACCTTTCCACCATTTATAGCAGCTATTTTTTAGCTATCTGCTCTCACCTCAAATTCTACTAGGTCTAGAAAACTTTGAGCTGAAAACTGTGACTTGATTGATCAGTGTATGTAAATTATAGTGAGCTGTCAGAACCTGTAGTTTGCTTCCGTTTAATTCAAATCCTTCAATTTGAGAGGCTCTWGCAACAAGGTGAGAACATGAGCCAGCTGGGCTGGCATTTAAATCTGTCTGGGAGCCTGGGGTGTAATCATTAGTCCAAACTGTAGAAAACGGTTGCAAACAGRACGTTTTGGAACAAAATTTGGTTTCTATTGGACAAATTCAGGTAGGTTGTGTTTGATACCTAGTGAATACACCCCTGGTATCCTACTGGAAGTATATTTTATCTATTATCCTTAAGTAAACCTCACTGCCCTCTGACCTTAATATTTAAATATCTTACAATATTTTGCACATGTGCATTGCTACTTTCCTATATATGTTTATATTTTTAAGCTACATGCTGTATGCTAAATATTATTGTTGGGCTTATATTGATCATTGACATAAATGACTGTGATGTTCAGAGGAATGAAAATAATTAAATAGAACATTATTTAACCCCCTAGACTCTATTGATGTAAAAAATCGCATCAAAACCTGCCAGTTTATGCTAGAGATCCACCGCTTCTGCCTATGGTGGCTTTCCGCATTTGCAGTGTTAGGTGGCCGAGATACAGTTGTCAGACCATGAGACATCCCGACAATMTGTCTTCTCATGAAAACGTCTGCGGCGTCCGAACGGTTTGGCCCCATGGGACTCGGCTGAAGTTGGTACCGCYGAGGTGCCAACCTCTGTTTGTAGCATCTGAACCGTTTGGGCAGACTAATGTGACCCCACTGTGGAAAGGGGAGGTTCTCGCGAACATGATGGTGTTCTCCGTTTTGCTCTGTGAGTGTCACAGGAATCGTCTGAAGGTAACCGGTACTTGGTAAAAAATGTATGGGGGTGTAGTTGGTSAATTCTTGCATTAGTTGGACACTATTCTGCTCGCTAATATAAATAATATAAAGAGTTTCGTAATATTATTATTTTTTGCTCCTTTGCACCCCAGTATCTCTACTTGCRCATTCATCTTCTGCACATCTATCACTCCAGTGTTTTAATTGCTAAATTGTAATTACTTCGCCACTACKGCCTATTTATTGCCTTTCCTACCTCATTTGCACACACTGTATATAGATTTYYYCCCCTATTGTGTTATTGACTGTATGTTTATTCCATGTGTAATTCTGTGTTGTTGCTTTATCTTGGCCAGGTCGCAGTTGTAAATGAGAACTTGTTCTCAACTGACCTACCTGGTTAAATAAAGGTGAAATAAAAATAAATTAAATTAGTTTTGTACCTACCCCAAAAAATGGGTTAAATATCTGTCATATATATTTATTTACTTCATGAGCTTTCTTATATCTCCTAGATATAGGACAGACACTTCATAACCTTATTCCTTATGATAAAACATTTGACTGTCTTTTTTGCTATTTATGAATGTGTTATTCAATGCATTTCTATGKRSTAWAGTAGTAAAGGCCAAAATCAATATTATTATTATTTTTTGTGGGGGATAACTAAAGGGGTCCTAAAATTCTATATCAAATAGCTAAGTGATCCATGGTATGATCATTTTAAAAACAATTCCATATGTCAGCATAGAACTTTTCCTGTTGAAAAACAATATCCCATGTATAAATACAGTAATGTACATATAAATAGGTTGGAGTATGCCATTCAACGAGTTGGCTTGATGGTGTCCTTTGTCATCGGCTTCACCCCTTGCTTAAAGAGAAATAGTAGGACTTAAGGATTCCAGCTTTTCAAAACACAATAGAATACTAAATATATTGTATCTCTATGCAGGGTGACTACTGTAGTSATTTAAAATCAGAATGGTATGGTCGCCAGCTTAAAGTAATCAAGGTAACTGTTCAGATTCGGGCTCTACTATCTTGCTTTGATAGCTTGGTGATACATCTCCACTAGCCTATATCTGCTGGTTACACTGTTAGACCAGCATCTTCTGCTGGATCACGTCACACACTGGGAGCCAGCCAGGGGGAGASCTCCTGCTGACGTGTAGCCTAGTTCAGCTGTATTTGCATGGTCTTGACCTTTAGCTCCCTTATACTTTAGCCCTGGAGCTGTTTGCRTGTTGTGTAACTAGAGCCACAGGTTGGCCAGCCTGCCTGGCACATTGTGGTGCCACTCTAGCCAGGGAGAGAGTTGAGTCTGAGTGTTGAGACAAAAGTCTTGGTGTCGTGRAATTGCGGTGGAAAATAGCCACCTCAGCCAGCCACGTCTCTTTTTTTCTTATTTTTATCCTGCTCAGTGCTCACTGACGGAAGAATTTATGTGTAGACGTTAGAGCACGTTTCATTTGTTGCAGTGAAAAATAGGAAAGGGAATAAGATATTCAAGGGTAACTGACCTTTTGAGTGTGAATTGCAGTTTATTTTGAGATGTACAGAAAGCTGCATGCAAACTTATTTTAGAGGACTTTTARATGGTCATTGGTTTGTTTAGTTAAACAGTTTTTAAGGATGCGCAATGCAGAAATCTTTGTTCTTTTGTCATGGAAAGTACAATAAGATAAAGTTTGGCAAACAAAATCTGGTGGGGGTTGGGATTATCCATTTCTAAGACCCATGGTGCACTTCAGCATGCTCTGAGTCAGTGTTGTTAAGGCTATGTTCAGGAACACACGTCTTGGCTGTTAGGAAAGAGACCGTGTGAAGATTGGTCTGAACTGCATGTACTTCTGTCCAATTAATCCGACTGGAACAAGATGATACTTCCTGAGGGGAGCCAATTATTGTTATGGTTCTTATCACGTGTGGCTAAATCCTTCAGATAGGAGGGCCTCTCTCCTTGCAACTGTGCAACATGTACCATGTTCTTCAGGCTGATCTCTGATAGCAGGGATTGTAATGTCTTCTAGGTTGTAGATGCTTTGTTAATTGTTGTCAGTTTGTTAATTGTTGTTAGTTTGTTAATTGTTGTTAGTTTATCTTTGGAAAGTCAAATATACTATCCTAATTGTGTCTTGTTACTTTGCCTGTGTCACTGATACTTCTGCTGGTTGAAGTAGCCAACTCTTAGACTTGTAATATAGATTGATGATTATCAACAGTTTTGGAATCCGGGGATAAATAAGTAATATACTTCACTGTTAGATTTTTTTTTAAATKACYTTTTATTTAACTAGGCAARTCAGTTAAGAACAAATTATTATTTACAATTACGGCCTATACGGCCAACCCTCCACCTAACCCGAACGACGCGGSGCCAATTGTGCGCCGCCCTATGGGACTCCCGATCACGGTTGGTTGTGATACAGCCCAGGATCGAACCCGGGTCTGGAGTGACGCCTCTAGCACTGCGATGCAGTGCCTTAGACCGCTGCGCCACTCAGGATCGCTGTCTTTGTGGCTGATTTACAACGTCTCCTTTGAGATTTAGGAAACAGCTTCTATTAGGCCTAATGTTTTTTTTGTGCATGTGTCAAAGGAAGTTTACAGAGCCAAGTAATCAGTCAACTGTTTTGTCATGTGCTGTACTTGCATGCCTGTTCATCACTTCTGTTCTTGCTTTCTTACAGGATTCACCAGCTCCGGATATGTCCTTCATATTTGATTGGATTTATAGTGGTTTCAGTAGCGTACTGCAGTTTCTAGGTAAGTACCATGTAAACATCACCTATTCCACTTTCAATACTGTCCTCTGAATGGCTTGAATAGGAAGCTGGATTTCAAGCTACTCAGTACTGATAACTTTTATTTTTCTTATTTCCTAATTTCCACTTGTTGTAAAGACTGACAACAAGTGTGGTGCTGTCTGTCGTTCCTAGAAATCCATGTTGTCCCTCTTGTGGTTGAACATGGTAGCTGGTGATTTGAGTAGTCTGGGACTAGGCCTATGTGTTGTTTTACAACGTGTCCCCACTGCCTAGCTACAGTGAAACACAAACAAGCTCACTTCAGGCTGCTGCTACCACTTCCTTTAGCCTCCCTCTAGAGCCCTCTCTAGTTTCTGTGACACTAGCTAGCTCTCATCTCAGAGAGGTGTGGTGGCACTCCTGCTTACCTTGTTAAACAGGTACTGCTGAGGTTCTCTTGGTGTTGCGTAATGATGACGACGAGGCCTAAGAGCTGACTCAGAAAAGACAGGCATTCATCCAGGGCTCTAGGTATAATGTTTGTGTGTGGTAGTGCAGGTCAGCTGTGTATTTTGAATCTCAGAAAAAAAAGTATTGTTCACTCTATTTTATGCATACCTGTTTTAACTTGATACTTTCAAGTTTGACTTCTTTTGTTGGTGAGAAGATTTATTTCTTAGACTTTCCAAAGATTTGGTTTAATTGTGAATACATTGTTAGGCAAAGGAAAGACAACAGGTCTCAACAGGATAAGGTGATAAAGTCACAGCTTCTTTTTGTTTTCAATGTACAAAAAAAATTCAGAAACACATTTAAATGACATTTTAGGACTGTACAAGAAATCGGGCAAGTTAGTATTTCTTGGACTGGACAATGCTGGCAAGACGACGCTACTGCACATGCTCAAAGATGACAGAATGGGACAGCATGTGCCAACTTTACATCCAAGTGAGTAGATCTTTTATAGTCACGTTTTTATCATTTTTCAATCCAGCTTCTGAACAGACCTAATGGTTCGACAATCAAGTGAAGTGTGGATCATCCTCTCTGTTCATTAAAGGCAGTGCTATTTGATGGTTACTCAATTGACTGAGCTTGGGTAGTAGTTTCCCAATGTAAACATGACCCATTTTACCCACCAGCCTCKGAAGAACTGACGATCGCTGGCATGACCTTCACCACCTTTGACCTTGGAGGCCATGCACAAGGTGTGTGCCCGACTGCCCTTGTGTGTGTGTGTGTGTGAGAGAGAATTGATTAGTTAATTTTTGGATCCCAGCAAAACTGCACTAATTTCTCTTATTTTGTGCGTGTGTTCACAAAGCTCGCAGAGTGTGGAAAAACTACCTCCCCGCCATCAACGGCATCGTCTTCCTTGTGGATTGCATTGACTTCCTTAGATTGCCAGAGTCCAAAACAGAACTTGATGTGAGTGTCATTGATTTACAGCCACATTGGAAAAACCTCATAAGATGGATGGGACTGAAAACTATCACATTTCAACTTAAACCATGCCAAAGATGTTCTATTAAAACAGATGGCCTTTTCATAAGCAGTTCATTTGTTTCATACTGATTTCTTTATATGCTTGATGAAACAATAGTTTCTTTACCATTCCTAACGTCTCATGATGGCTCATGATATCTGCTAAMAGTTAGTCAGTTGAGCGGTCTAAGGCACTGCATTGCAGTTCTTGATGCGTCACTACAGCACCGGGTTCAATCCCAGGCTGTGTTACAGCTGGCCGTGACCGGGAGACCAATGATGCGGCGCACAATTGGTCCAGTGTCGTCCAGGTGAGGGGAGTGTTTGGCCGGCCGGATTTCCTTGTCCCATTGCGCTCTAACGAGTTGCAAGCTGACTTCAGTCRCCTGTTGTACAGTGTTTCRTCCGACACATTGGTGCGGCCGGCTTCCGGGTTAAGCGAGCAGTGTGTCAAGAAGCAGTGCGGCTTGGCAGGGTTGTGTTTCGGAGGACACACGGCTCTCGACCTTCGCCTCTACMGAGTCTGACCAGAAGTTGCAGCGATGGAACAAGACTGTAACTACCAATTTGGATATCACAAAATAGGGGAGAATAAAGAGGTTAAAATAAATTAATTTTGTCAGTTGCAATGAAGGCATGCCTTGCAGTTTCACGGGTAGATAATGTCGAAGATCATGACATGTTTAGTGTGGACTATTGTGATAACTAACCAGACATTTCCGTCCTGTGGTCCACACAGGCTCTAATGACAGATGAGACCATTGGAAACGTGCCTATCCTGGTCCTCGGCAACAAGATTGACAAAACAGAAGCCGTCAGTGAGGAGAAACTACGTGAGCTGTTTGGATTATATGGCCAGACAACAGGCAAGGTAAGGAGATCCCTGCACTAACACACATCTCCTGATACTACTGTCCCACCCACTCTTCTCCTCCCAGTAGAACTACTGAACTGTACAACAAATAACAGTGCTACTGTTTTTAGAATGATACAAACCCTCATCCATTCAAGGGTCTATGTGCTCATAGGGACAAGACATGGCTATAACTAGGGCCTACAGTTTCACCCTGTCAGCTCCTGGCCCCACCATTAACCAAAGCAATCCTGTTGAAAGGCCACCTCTATGATGTAGTTAAGGTTTTTAGAACAAAAGAACAAAAACAAACGGAGCCCCAAAGCTGCTTAGAATAATCATACATTTTAATGATGTGGTTCCCTGACGATGTTTGTCTGGTCTCCAGGGCAACATTCCCATGAAGGAGCTGAACACGAGACCATTGGAGGTGTTCATGTGCAGCGTGCTGAAGAGGCAGGGCTACGGCGAGGGCTTCCGCTGGCTCTCCCAGTACATTGACTAGAGCCCCGGCACCAGGAGGTGCTACAGGGAGACACCCCACTTCTACCGCCACCATACTCAGTCCCATGTTTGGTTTAGAAAGTCTGCCTCCGCCACCAGAAAAAAAACAGTACAACTTGAACCCAATAGACTTTTATTGGTCTCCAGAACACTTTTTTT
Source organism: Salvelinus sp. IW2-2015 (assembly GCF_002910315.2). NCBI lineage: Eukaryota > Metazoa > Chordata > Actinopteri > Salmoniformes > Salmonidae > Salvelinus > Salvelinus sp. IW2-2015. Next base: position 7,074,184 of record NC_036863.1, on the reverse strand, counting down.
GGGTTACACTTTTCTATTTTTTCCAAGAGAATTAACATAGCATTGGTTCTGCAGAAGTGTTAAAAAAATTCTAATGGATTATTCTTTTCTATTTTGTTTCCATCTATTCGCCTCCCCATGACATCTGTTGGTGTGACAAATGCAGTATATAATTGTAAATCTGTAAATGAATCTAATGGTAATCTAATCTGCCACCTTCCAACACATTTTGAGCAGTGAGACAGCTGATTAGTTGTACACATCGCAATACACTTTTTTAACAGGAAAGGCAACATACAGACATGACTTGTGTTTGATCATGTTTCATTAATGTCTTTTCTTCATCCTATATTTTTTACATAGTAAGAAGTGTGGCCACGTAGACAGCAGCACTCACCTTAAAGAAAACCCTTCCRTCTCTCTGGCTGTGTCATTGTCTTATAATAAACCGAGCCCTGCATTGATCTACATTAATGTATTGGAAATAGTTACATTTCTTAAGAGTTTGTCACTTGTATTGGCATTTAAGGTAATCCCATTTCCAAACAGCAATGTGTTGTCTGTGGACACGGACTAGTCCCATGCGCCAAGACTGGAGTGTAGGTAGGCCAATGGGTTGTAGGCAGCATGGAACTCTGGGGGTCSACACGCTGTGGTAAGATAGAAAGGACCATATACAACAATGGGAGGGGACATTTTAATTTGGAAGAATGAAAAGGAATAATATTGGCTATATAACCATCTCTYTGGGGTTCAAGGTTCAAATTGTTAGCTAGCAGACAAGATCAGAAAGATATTTAACTGTGAATGAAATGATTGAAAATAGCTTGATGAAAACATGCAGTAAAAAGTGGTTGGCGCTATGTAACATCTCAGTAGTTGTCAATGTTAGAAAGCCAGTTGAGTTCCCTCAAGCAGAGCTGGGCCCGGGTTCACCTTAGAAACATAACCCGACCCTGAACAGGATGAATATAGTGTCCAAGTTAGATATGAGGAATAGTCCACGAGTGAAAACCTAGCAGAAAGGGACCATATGAAATGTACATGGGATTTTTTAATAAGCGGTTTCCTTGATCAATGTGCATTATAAAACTATTATGCATGCCTTGTTCTTTGTTTTTTATCGACCATATACAGAAGTACAACAAGAGGGAGCAAATGCCAAATTACAATGTGAGGAATTGAGTGCTTAWCTCAAAACCTGTCATTTTTTTCCTGTTCTGCCCCTTGGTGTTTTCATTTCCTCATATTCCATGAACTGTTCCAATAAGGGAGAGACTTACTGTTTGCATCATAAATTGTAATAAACATTTGCAATGAATTAACAGTGGTCTGTCACCARCCGTTATTTTGGTGGCTCAGTCGGTTGACTTTGCAAGAAATTACACAACTGTTTTCTGCTCTGATGGACTCTTATCAAGGTATACCAATAGACCAGGAACATGTTTTACTTTCTACTGACAATATATCTGTCCCAAATGGCACCCTATTCCCTATAGTTTGTTGAATTTGTTCATAACTGAYTTGCCTAGTTAAATTAAGSTAAAATATAGTGCAWTACTTTTGAACAGAGTCCYGTGGGACCTGGTCAAAAGTGGTGTACTGAATTGGGTGCCATTTGGGGGACATCATCACAACCAACGTTTAGATCATTTGGTTGTTTACCCTGGGGAACTGTTGACTGACGAGTATAGGGCAATATGATTTGACCTGTATTTGCGGAGTGGTGTGGACACTACAGTTAGCGGTGTATGGTCATGCCGATGCGCTGCAACATTAGTCCACTAGAGGGCATAGCGGATAAGGCAGAAAACTGATAMATTTTGTACTAATGGTAGCCTTTAAATTACATTTCAGACAGGTAGTCAGTAAACAATACATTTGATAGGCAAACATTGCTTCTTTAGTGATGCAATTATCAAATGATCAAATACAGTATCAAACAGTTTAAGTACAAATGTAAGTGTTTTTACACATGAGTTCTTTAGACTTGCCTGATTCAGCTTCTCTCTCGCTATGCTACTGTCTCTTGTGAATACTCCCGTCAGTCTCTTTAAACATATACAGTTGACAGTGATTTCCATTTTCTTTTAAAACAAATGAATCAATTGAGTATGTGTCCTYATCCAGTTTACAACAGTCCCCATCATGCACACTCCCACTGCTATGACGGGAGAATACTGCCAGGAGCATGTGGCCACACTTCCCACAGTGCCTCTGGCTTTTCTGGTCACCTCGGTCCTGCCACCTCCACAGTTGCACTCACAGTGAGTACCACCACCGCCTCACAGGGTTGACCAGTCGGGAGTCCAGGGGGATGTTTCTGGGGCTAGGAGATGGAGGTCTTCCAACATCTGGCTCTCCTTCAGGGGCACCCTGGTGGTCTTTCCTCCATATTAAAAATATGTAACTATTCATTATACAAAGACCAAAAGTATTCCTACCTACTCCTGTGAGTCTGCCATGATGTCTGTTCTGCTGCAGAGAGTAGTGTGACTGTTGTGACGCGTATAGTGACAGCACAGGACATACAGTACGACACAGAGGTGACTTCCCATTGATTATGATGATGATGATATTCCCTTTGTCCAATTTCTGATTAAATCAGGATGAAGAGAGCACCATCCTTCCTTCTCAACAACTCGCCCATGTCTGTATTTTATTACCTAAAGCTATCTCTAGCAAWCTACCTGCCCTCCAGGACACCTACACCACCYGATGTCACAGGAAGGCCAAAAAGATMATCAAAGACAACAACCACCCGAGCCACTGCCTGTTCACCCCGMTATCATCCAGAAGGCGAGGTCAGTACAGGTGCATCAAAGCAGGGACCGAGAGACTGAAAAACAGCTTCTATCTCAAGGCCATCAGACTGTTAAACAGCCAYCACTAACATTGAGTGGCTGCTGCCAACATACTGACTCAACTCCAGCCACTTTAATAATGGAAGAATTGATGTAATAAATGTATCACTAGCCACTTTAAACAATGCCACTTTATACAATGTTTACATACACTACATTACTCATCTCATATGTATATACTGTACTCTATACCATCTACTGCATCTTGCCTATGCCGTTCGGCCATCGCTCATTCATATATCTTTATGTACATATTCTTATTCATTCCTTTACACTTGTGTGTATAAGGTAGTTGTTGTGAAATTGTTAGGTTAGATTACTTGTTAGATATTACTGCATTGTCGGAACTAGAAACACAAGCATTTCGCTACACTCGCATTAACATCTGCTAACCATGTGTATGTGGCAAATACAATTTGATTTGATTTCATAGTGAACTTCCTAAACTTCTGATGACAGTTATTGAAACTCATGAATACATATGAGACTCATCAGTAATGGTTGAACGTAGAAGACACATTTGATATAATTCCATTTTATTAACTTTAGCTATGTTTCTTATATACATCTTTCAAATTAACTGCATGAAATAACAATTCATATTTCAATATAACGGAAAGGAGTTCTCTTCATTTTTACATAACCTTTATTTATCCAGGTTAGTCTCATTGAGATAAAATCTATTTCGCAAGAGACACCTTAATTCAGTGGATATGAACTGCTTTATATTCTGTGGAAATGKGAAAGAGACTTATTTTGTTCTCTACAGACATGAGCATGTCAACTCAATACATACCCTACACAGGCCATAGACAACAATGGTACTTCATTCCTATTTGTCGTTGTGCTGGGGAAAGCTGTAGAAAGTGGTACATATGTAAACGGGTCAGAATGTCCCTCCCTATAACTGTGTTATAAGTATAACTACTGATGACATCCCCAGTGAGATGTCAACCATTCACAGTGCTAGACATGGCCTCGTGTCTCTGTACTGTACTCCGAGGCTGGATTCAGTCTGTTATTATTACAGTAGCTGATTGATCGATGGGTGAGAGAACGGGTATTTCTGGCATGTGGCTCTTATTCTCAGCTAAACAAATGAGACCAGACACACAAACACTACACATGTGACTGGAATGTTTGAGGAAGTGTTCCATAGATAGTGTCTGAATGTGACGATAACGCTCGTGTGAATGAGTATACTGTATGGATCTTTAATGATGGGTCTGTGGTTATTGAGACTATTGAAGTTCAGCATGATCTATGTTGAGCATTTTATTTGTTTGTATTTGATGGAATGGAAATGAGTTTCATAGTTTGTCTMGCCTTCCATGGCCTCCAACTGCTCTTAAATGCTAGTAAAACTAAATGCATGCTCTTCAACCAATCGCTGCCTGCACCCGCCCGCCCGACTAGCATCACCTCTCTGGATGGTTCTGACTTAGAATATGTGGACAACTACAAATACCTAGGTGTCTGGTTRGACTGTAAACTCTCCTTCCAGACTCGCATTAAACATCTACCATCCAAAATTAAATCTAGAATCAGCTTCCTATTTCGCAACAAAGCCTCCWTCACTCATGCTGCTGAACATACCCTTGTAAAACTGACTATCCTACCGATCCTCGACTTCGGCGATGTCATTTACAAAATAGCCTCCAACACTCTACTCAGAAAATTGGTTGTAGTTTATCACAGTGCCATCCGTTTTGTCACCAAAGCCCCATATACTACCCACCACTGCGACCTGTATGCTCTCGTTGGCTGGCCCTCGCTTCATATTTGTCGCCAAACCCACTGGCTCCAGGTCATCTATAAGTCTTTGCTCGGCAAAGCCCCGCCTTATCTCAGCTCACTGGTCACCATAGCAACACCCACCCATAGCACGCGCTCCAGCAGGTATATTTCACTGGTCATCCACAAAGCCAACTCCTCTTTGGCCGCCTCTCCTTCCAGTTCTCTGCTGCCAATGACTGGAACGAATTGCAAAAATCACTGAAGCTGGAGACTTATATCTCCTCATTAACTTTATGCATCAGCTGACGGATCACTGCACCTGTACACAGCTCATCTGTAAATAGCCCACCCAACTACCTCATCCCCACATTGTTATTTATTTTTGCTCTTTTGCAACCCAGTATCTCTACTTGCACATCTATCACTCCGGTGTTAATGCTAAATTGTAATTATTTTGCCACTATGGCCTATTTATTGCCTTACCTCCCTAATCTTACTACATTTGCACACACTTTATATAGATTTTTCTATTGTGTTATTGACTGTACGTTTGTTTATCCCATGTGTAACTCTGTGTTGTTGTTTTTGTCGCACTGCTTTGCTTTATCTTGGCCAGGTCGCAGTTGTAAATGAGAACTTGTTCTCAACTAAATTATCAAAGTTATTTGACTTGACTGGAGCCTAACTGTTTGCTGAGGCAAAAGTTGAGACAAAAATCTGATAGACTTGAAAAATGTATATTCGTAACTATAAACCCAATCTTGTTTGAAGAGACCTTTCCCACAGGGCAAAAACTGATTGGATCAATGTTGTTTTCACATAAAAAATGCAATGTAATGATGTTGAATCAATGTGGAAAAGAGATTGAAATTGCAAACATTCATAACATTAAATAATTTTGTTATAACCTAAATCCAATGACATGGTTCCTTTTTTTGTTTAATTCACGTTATTGACAACAACCAAATTTAAATCAAAACTATACCTTGAAATTACATCTGTGCCCAGTGGGTTGTGAGTTTGGACATACCTCATACGTCTTTGTTGATTGGAAAGGCCACTGTAATTTACTGTATTTCAGTGAAAGCTGGCAGTTAAAAGGGTCAGCACTACATTATAGGGCCAACACTACTGAGAATGAGGCCGGACCAAGTATTTTCAAAACACATAAGACCTGTCTTCTTGCCTAGCAATTAAACATTATGACAGAATCAAGTTCAGACTTTTATCAATCAATCAATTTATTTTTATATAGCCCTTCGTACATCAGCTAATATCTCGAAGTGCTGTACAGAAACCCAGCCTAAAACCCCAAACAGCTAGTAATGCAGGTGTAGAAGCACGGTGGCTAGGAAAAACTCCAGAAAGGCCAAAACCTAGGAAGAAACCTAGAGAGGAACCAGGCTATGAGGGGTGGCCAGTCCTCTTCTGGCTGTGCCGGGTGGAGATTATAACAGAACTATGCCAAGATGTTCAAAAATGTTCATAAGTGACAAGCATGGTCAAATAATAATCATGAATAATTTCAGTTGGCTTTTCATAGCCGATCATCAAGAGTTGAAAAAACAACAGGTCTGGGACAGGTGGCGGTTCCATATACCGCAGGCAGAACAGCTGAAACTGGAATAGCAGCAAGGCCAGGCGGACTGGGGACAGCAAGGAGTCACCACGGGCGCAGTCCCGACGCATGGTCCTAGGGCCCAGGTCCTCCGAGAGAAAGAAAGAGAGAAGGAGAAAATTAGAGAGAGCCAAGATTTTCAAAATGTTCATAAATGACAAGCATGGTCAAATAATAATCAGGAATAAATCTCAGTTGGCTTTTCATAGCCGATCATTAAGAGTTGAAAAACAGCAGGTCTGGGACAGGTAGGGGTTCCATAACCGCAGCAGAACAGTTAAACTGGAATAGCAGCAAGGCCAGGCGGACTGGGGACAGCAAGGAGTCACCAAGGCCGGTAGTCCCGACGTATGGTCCTAGGGCTCAGGTCCTCAGAGAGAAAGAAAGAGAGAAGGAGAAAATTAGAGAGAGCCAAGATTTTCAAAATGTCAT
>NC_036863.1:7040504-7067529 GCF_002910315.2 Salvelinus sp. IW2-2015 | reverse complement strand
ATTTTTGAGAGGAATGGAAGATTCGATATAGGCCGATAGTTTTTATATTTTCGGGTCAAGGTTTGGCTTTTCAAGAGAGGCTTTATCATGCCACTTTTAGTGAGTTTGTTACACATCCGGTGGATAGAGAGCTGTTTATTATGTTCAACATAGGAGGCCAAGCACAGGAAGCAAGTCCTTCAGCAGTTTAGTAGGAATAGGATCCAGTATGCAGCTTGAAGGTTTAGAGGCATGATTATTTCATCATGTTGTCAAAGAGATATAGTACTAAACACTTAAGTGTCTCTCCCGATCCAGGCCCTCGCAGAGCTGTGCAATCCAGGACAGCTAAGCCCTGGGAGAATACGCAGATTCAAAGAGGAGTCCGTATTTGCTTTCTAATGGTCATGATCTTTTCCTCAAGAAGTTCATGAATTTATTACTGCTGAAGTGAAAGCCATCCTCTCTTGGGGAATGCTGCTTTTTAATTAGTTTCGCAACAGTATCAAAAATAAATTTTGGATTGTTCTTATTTTCCTCGATTAAGTTGGAAAAGTAGGATGATCGAGCAGCAGTGAGGGCTCTTCGGTACGCACGGTACTGTCTTTCCAAGCTAGTCGGAAAGACTTCCAGTTTGGTGTGGCGCCATTTCTGTTCAATTTCCTGGAAGCTTGCTTCAAAGCTCGGTATTTTTCTGATACCAGGGAGCTAGTTTCTTATGACAAATGTTTTTCGTTTTGGGGTGCAACTGCATCTAGGGTATTGCGCAAGGTTAAATTGAGTTCCTCAGTTAAGTGGTTAACTGATTTTTGTCCTCTGACGTCCTTGGGGAGGCAGAAAGAGTCTGGAAGGGCATCAAGGAATTTTTTGTGTTGTCTGAGAATTTATAGCACGACTTTTGATGCTCCTTGGTTGGGGTCTGAGCAGATTATTTGTTGCGATTGCAAACGTGAATAAAAATGGTGGTCCGATAGTCCAGGATTATGTGGAAAAACATTAGAATCTACAAACATTTATTCCATGGGACAAAACTAGGTCCAGAGTATGACTGTGGCAGTGAGTAGGTCCAGAGACATGTTGGACAAAACCCACTGAGTCGATGATGGTCCGAAATACTTTTGGAGTGGGTCTGTGGACTTCTCCATGTGAATATTAAAAATCACCAAAAATTAGAAATATGATCTGCTATGCTTACAAGGTCTGATAGGAATTCAGGAAACTCAGAGAGGAACGCTGTATATGGCCCAGGAGGCCTGTAAACAGTAGCTATAAAAAAGGATGAGTAGGCTGCATAGATTCATGACTAGAAGCTCAAAGACGAAAACGCCATGTTAAATTGAAATTTGCTATCGTAAATGTTAGCAACACCTCGCCTTTGCGGGATGCACGGGGGATATGGTCACTAGTGTAACCAGGAGGTGAGGCCTCATTTAACACAGTAAATTCATCTCAGGCTTAAGCCATGTTTCAGTCAGGCAATCACACTCAAGATATATGATCAGTGATTAGTTCATTGACTAGACTGCCTTTGAAGTGAGGATCTAACAATTAAGTAACCCTATTTTGAGATGTGAGGATTCACGATCTCTTTCAATAATGGCAGGAATGGAGGAGGTCTTTATCCTAATAAGATTGCTAAGGCGAACACGCCATGTTTAGTTTTGCCCAACCTAGGTCGAGGCACAGACACAGTCTCAATGGTATGGCTGAGCTGACTACACCTGACTGTGCTATTGGCAGACTCCACTAAGCTGGCAGGTTGGCTAACAGCCTGCTGCCTGGCCTGCACCCTATTTCATTGTGGGGCTAGAGGGTAGAGCCCTATCTATGTTGGTAGATAAGATGAGAGCACCCCCCAGCTAGGATGGAGTCCGTCACTCCTCAGCAGGTCAGGCTTGGTCCTGTTGTTGGGTGAGTCCCAGAAAGAGGGCCAATTATCTACAAAATTCTATCTTTTGGAGGGCAGAAAACAGTTTTCAACCAGCGATGAGTGCTGAGACTGAGACTACAACCACATTAGTTGAAATGCGATCTCACCCCCCCCCCCTCTCTTATATATATGCATATAAAAAACAACAGTGGACCATGTGGCTTGGATTCTATCCTCACTGCCTAGGATTAGTGAGTTTCGGTACACCTTGTGCTGAAGTATGTGCTGAAGCCATGCCCATTTGGAAACTGTGAGCCGTTGCCAGAGAGACAGTACTTCACTCACTATGGCAGGTTGCTGCCCGTTTCCGGGGTCCACACTGATTTTGCACCACAGTAACCAAAAATAGACATACAATGTTTACAGGCTGGACAGACTTGGAGCAACACTGGCTCTGACTATGACACATCCACATCAATGAGATCACTGGCTCTGTTTGGCTTTAGTGAAGAGAAAGAGAGAGAAATAGGGAGAACGAAAGAGAGGGAGGGGAAAGGAGGAGGAGAGGGTTAGAGCCTCTCCTGATTAACGATGCAGTAGTAAATGGAGTCTTTTGTTGTTCACGACAAAAAACAAACAAACTAGAAGTACAAACTAGGAAGAATCTACGCCACTGCACAGGCATGCATGGAATGCCCCTCATGTAGTGAAAGCCTATCTTCTTCCTCACTGAAGAATCACTTCCTTGTTACCATGGGAAGAGGCTAGGTGGCTGTTGGCGGCATCACACCGGTCAACATCTCTGAAAGGGTGAGCAAAAAAGAGAGAAGGGAACTGCAAAAGCAGCGCTGAATTTTTAGTCTCTGGGAGAAAGGAGGATAGGCCAGTGGGGGTCCTTGAGTGATGGCACTCAGAATAATGCTGCCTGGATCTTTTTCACGCACGGACACACACAATCCCAGAGGACACAGTCCCTAAATATACAAACTTAAACAGTGGAGACAGCGCTATTGGAGGGGGACTCACAGATCTGTCAGCCCAGACACTTCAAAAGAGCCAAGAAGAAGGAGAAAGCCCCGGGCTATGACAGAGGATAATGCAACCGGTTGAAATACCCTCCCCTGATGATAAACAGAGACCCACTGTAATTCATTATTAACCTACTATTGTACAGCTTAATAAACACTTAGACTGAAGACTACAGGTCCTATCCATCTTTGAAAGTGATAGGTTGGGGTTGACAATAGATCCAGTGTCAGGTTTGGGACTGTCGATAGAGCTTATCTCAAAAGTAGGACAGTATTGTAGCTAGTTGTCCTCAGTGGTGTATTGTAACTGTAGCCTAGTACTAGGTGAGRAATGAAGAAGCCATTGATTTTGAAGTAATTTAATACGGCCACAAGAGGTCACTAGAGRTGGGTAATTGAGTGTTTCACTGTCAACACCGCCCTTCCTACATACACTGTTCTGCCAGTCAGGCCAGTTGATGTAGACGTCCTGTCATGGTAGCAGCCACCATTTATGTTACTAAGTGATGCCCGGCTATAGCATTGGCATAATCATGGCAGCAAATGCTACTCCRAAGTTACTTTTTTCCACCTACCTTGCAGGAGACAAAATGATGGCTGCTCCCTCGTGGCAGGATGACCCAACTGCAACCAGTTTCTGTTTAGGAATGTTACACAASAGGCTGAAGAGGACATGGGGGATTATTCACCAACAAACACATTACAGTCACATCACATTTACCAACTGTTTGTTCATWCTGACCGACTGAATGACATCAGAGGTATCAATGAGTCTATCTAACCAGCAGTGAGGCTATYAAATAATTAYACTGAACAAAAATATAAACGCAACWTGCAACATTTTCAAAGRTTTTACTGAGTTACAGTTCATATAARGAAATCAGTCAATTTAAATAAATAAATTAGGTCCTAATCTATGGATTTCAAATGATTGGGAATACAGATCTGTTGGTCACAAATACCTTAAAAAAAAAGAAAGTAGGGGCGTGGATCAGAAAACCAGTCAGTATCTGGTGTGACCACCATTTGCCTCATGCAGCGTAACATCTCCTTCACATAGAGTAGATCAGGCTGTTGATTGTGGCCTGTGGAATGTTGTCCCACTCCTCTTCAATGGCTGTGCCAAGTTGCTGGATATTGGCGGGAACTGGAACATGCTGTCGTACRGTCAATCCAGAGCATCCCAAACCTGCTCAATGGGTGACATGTCTAGTAAGTATGCAGGCCATGGAAGATCTGGGACATTTTCAACTTCCAGGAATTGTGTACATACCTTGTTACATTATCATGCTGAAACATGAGGTGATGGTGGCGGATGAATGACATTGCAACGGGCCTCAGGATCTCGTCACGGTATCTCTGTGCATTCAAATTGCCATCAATAAAATGCAATTGTGTTCATTGTCCGTAGCTTATTCTTGCCCATACCATAACCCCACCGCCACCATGGRGCACTATGTTCACAACGTTGACATCAGCAAACCGCTCGCCCACACAACACCATACAACTGGTCTGCGGTTGTGAGGCCTGTTGGACGTACTGCCAAATTCTCTAAAATGACGTTGGAAGCGGCTTATGATAGCGACAATTAACTTAAATTATCTGGCAATAGCTCTGGTGGACATCCTTGCAGTCAGCATGCAATTGCACTCCCTCAAAACTTGAGACATCCGTGGCATTGTGTGTGTTGACAACATTTAGTGGCATTTTATTGTCCCAGCACAAGGTGCATTTATGCAATGATCATGCTGTTTAATTAGCTTCTTGATATGCCACTTGTCAGTTTGTTGGATTATTTTGGCAAAGATAAATGCTCACAACAGGGATGTAACAAATTTTTGAACAAAATTTGAGGAAAAAATATTAAAATTACATTTTTGGTTGTGTATGCAAACTTTCTGGATTTTATTTCAGCTCATAAACATGGGGCAAAGTTTAATTTGCATTGATATTTGTCAGTATATGTAATAAGAATAAATGGAGGCCTAAAGACAAAGTACCACTACTTATTGAATCAACCAACTTTTAGTTTTTTTGTGATTTTCTCTAAAGGATTATTTCTCTGTACAGTATGTCTGTACAGTCACACCACACACACACACACACACACAACACACACACAACACAACACACACCAACACACACACACACACACACACACACACACACACACACACACAAGACAACACACACACACAAACACGACACACACACACACCACACTAGCATTGAGGTAATTTAGCAGAAGCTCTTATCAGAGGACTTACAGTCAGTGCATTCAACGAAGGTTAGCTACGACAACCACGCATATCACAGTCATTGCAAGTAAAACTTCTTAAAAAGCAGCTGCTCTACCTCCCACTAGTTCCCACATGCAGGCTAGAGGCAGCCATGCTGAGTATTTACAGGGGTAGTATGGAAAGTCATACGTCACTTACGCAAGGTGCCCTGCCTGGACCCAGGTCAAGAGCAACAATAACAACTAGCTTTCATTTGCCAGCAGCTTGGTGTGTAGGATACTTTAAACGACGTCTGTTGGGGTAGGGGGCAAGTATTTTCACATCCGGATGAAAGAGCATGCCCAGAGTAACAGCCTGCTACAAAGCCATAAGATAGAATATGCGATATTATGAGTGATTTGGATAGAAAAACACTCTGAAGTTTCTAAACTGTTTGAATGATGTCTGTGAGTATAACGAATCATATGGCAAGGCAAAAACCTGAGAAAAATCCACCAGGAAGTGGGAATACTGAGTTGGTCGATTTCAACTCAGCTCCTATTGAAGATACTGGGGAAGTTGTAATGTTGCACTTCCTAAGCTTCACAGATGTAACAGTCTTTAGAACCTTGTCTGATGCTTCTAATGTGAAGTGGGGGCGAATGAGTGGGAATGAGTCAGAGGTCTGCCAGCAGCACGAGCTGACATGGCGCTTTCACATGAGAGTTAGCTCCTGTTCATTTGCTTTTCTGAAGACAAAGGAATTCTCCGGTTGGAACATTATTGAAGAATTATGTTAAACATCCTAAAGATTGATTCAATACTTCGTTTGTCATGTTTACGGAGTAATATAACTTTTTAACTTTTCGTCCGTACTTTCCGCTGGACTTGCCCCGGCGTCGTGAGTTTGAAAGTGTACTGAACGCGTAGAACAACAAGGAGGATTTGGACATAATGATGGACATTAACAAAACAAACATTTTTGTGGAACTGGGATTCCTGGAGTGCATTCTGATGAAGATCATCAAAGGTAATTGAATGTTGATAATGTTATTTCTGACTTATGTTGACTGCAATATGGCGGATATATTGTGTCTTGATTGAGCGGCACTCCGATTTATTGATGGTTGCTTTTTCCGTAAAGCTTTTTGAAATCTGACACAGCGGTTTGCATTAAGGAGAAGTGCATATAAAATTCCATGCATAACAGTTGTATCTTTAGCATGTTTATTATGAGTATTCCTGTAAATTGATGTGGCTCTCTGCAAAATCAAAGATGTTTTGGAACTTCTGAACGTAACGCGCCAATGTAAACTCAGATTTTTTGGATATAAATATGAACTTTACCGAACAAAACATACGATGTACTGTCTAACATGAAGTCCTATGAGTGTCATCTGATGAAGATCATCAAAGGTTAGTGATTCATTTTATCTCTATTTCTGCTTTTTGTGACTCCTCTCTTTGGCTGGAAAATGGCTGTGTTATTCTGTGAATAGGCACTCACCTAACATAATCGTTTGGTTTGCTTTCGTCGTAAAGCCTTTTTGAAATCGGACACTGTGGCTGGATTTACAACAAGTGTATCTTTAAAATGGTGTAAAATACATGTATGTTTGAGGAATTTTAATTATGGGATTTCTGTTGTTTTGAATTTGGCCCCCTTCAGTTTCACTGGCTGTTGATGAGGTGGGACGCTACCGTCTCACGTACCCTAGAGAGAAGCCCTCCACAAAGTCAACGCCTGTTTCTTTAAGATCAGCGGGAAACTCAAATTCATAGCAGAGCACAGACATACATGCTCTTAACATTGAGCCTTTATGGATGGGAACAGGCGATTTCAGATAATGTAAGAATGATTTATTCAAACTAGCCTTTGGGTTCATCCCAAATGGCATCATATTCCCTAATTTAGTGCACAGGCCCAAAGGGATCTGGTAAAAAGTAGTACACTATAATGGGAATATGGTGCCATTTAGGACGTATCCATTGTGTTATGTTTCAACCCAAAGTTGCTCTGCTTGCTGGATGTCCTGGTGGTGTTGTATGAACATGGCAGATGTCCATGAACATTTTGTTATAAAGATGATCTTGCTTCATCRATTTGTCAAGGAATGGTATGTTTTGGTTTGGATGCTAATTTGGAAACGTCAACTGTTGATATAGGGGCATGGTATAGTTAGCTACAGAATGTGCCATCAAGCACTGAAAGTAACTAGCTGAATGAGGATTCTATTGTAAATGTATTAAAACCAACTAATTCATCACCTTAAGCTATTCTTACACACGCAGCTATGATGTCAACATTCACTAGGCCTACAACTTGGGATGTTTTGTATGTTATGGGGCAATCGATCTCACAACCTACATGTGAAATACAAGTGATAGAAACAGTCTCTGACAACAATCCAGGGAGTATCTAGTCTAGTTACCGCCGAGTCCATGTAGTGGCCCAGATAGATTCAGAGTCGCACTGTGTTGAATCAATCAACCTGGAACGCTCTTTAAAGGGGAATTCTGGCAATGATAAATACATTTTTTGGACTTGTAAATTAATGATATCTAGCCATTGATTCTTGAAGCATATAACTTATGCCTCATGAACTTAGTTCAACTGTCGTACCCTATCCCTCAACTGTTTACCAAAAAGTGTTGGGGTGTCTGCTTTGTTGTTATTTCAATCGCAGATTGCCCTTTAAAAAAAAGAGATGAGCTGTTGGGATGGTGAACTGAACAGAGAGACGAGCGAGAGCATGTGTACACAGAAAGCACTGCTTTATTGACTACACTGGTCAACCACTCCAGAGTGCCGGGGAGAGGAGGGGGGAACAGGGTCATAGTGGACGCAGCCGTCGTCAAGGCAACACAAACAGCATGCAGATACAGTCACATGGAACATCATATTGCTTTTTAAAGTTTTGCTTAACATTGAAATTGTACAAAAAGGAAAAATAGGTTTTTTGCACTAATGAAAAATAAATGTTTCATTTTTCCTCCTACAAAGAAGATTCTAATACAAGAAAATAAATATTGCAAAAAAAAGCCCAAAAATAATTTAAAATTGCTTTTCTTTTTAATATATGTTCAATATTTATCTTTGCTATTAACAAATGGCACAACATTCTTTGAAACAAAAAATACAGCAGGATAAACTCCTGCAACATTCATATTATCGTATTGTATAACTGATGCAGATAGAGCCGAAATGGGTGAGGAATTGAATTGTACACGGCAGCAGTATATTTCAGCGCCTTTTAAGGACAAATAACACAGGCAGGTGGAGGAGGAACCATGTCAGAGTCTGCTTTGATAAGAGAGATCACTGACTCTTATCAAAATGACGGATGTGACCAGTAGGAGATACAGGACAGGTATTTAGAGAGTTAACATCCCAAATGTCACCCTGTTCCCTAGTGCAATACTTTTGACCCGAGCCCTAAGGGCCCTGGTCAAAAGTAGTGCACTTCATAGAGAATACAGTGCCATTTGGGATGTAGCCTGAATTTGGAGGCAGCAAAGTGATGCCAGATCAGTTACAAAAACTGCAGAAAATCTGAGCTTGGCTCGCTTGCAGAGACACTAATGGTAAATTGGCCCAACCTTAGGAGGAGCAGCTGTGGTTCTGGATAGTAAACCTTATCTCCTGGAAATGGACTCATAAGTGCATACAGGTCAGGGAACGAGCATCATGAAAAAAAATCWACATGGGAAGTTATTTGAACTGTGGAACTTGAACAGGACACTGAAATAAACGTTCCTGTGCACTCTCTGTCCATATGAACATTTAAAATGTCATTGGATTACATAAAAAAAAAAAGTTTGAGCCTCTAACTTCTGGAGGGGAACTATTGGTTTTAATGAGAGCAACACATTCTGTGACCCTGCTGGTCAGAAATAGTTTGAGTGCATCCCAAATGGCATCCTATTTTCTTGATAGTGCACTACTTTTGACCAGGGCCCGTAGTACACTATAAAATGAATATTGTACCATTTGAGATCCGGCCGCTGTGCTGCCAGAGAGCAGAGGTTAGTTTCCTGTGAGCGTTCTCCATGGAGGAAGTGAGAGAACAAAAGGTCTCTTCCAGGCTTCAGCTGCACGTTGATCAGCCCACTGGAGAGCCGGCCTGGCCAATTGAACTATCAGCTCACTGGAGAGCAGGCCTGGCCAATTTAACTATCAGCCCACTGGAGAGCCGGCCTGGCCAATTGAACTATCAGCCCACTGGAGAGCCGGCCTGGCCAATTGAACTATCAGCCCACTTGGAGAGCCGGCCTGGCCAATTATGAACTATCCAGCCACTGGAGAGCCGGCCTGCGCCAATTGACACTTCAGCCCACTGGAGGAAAAATAGCCCACTGAGACCGCCTGGCCAAATTGACCTATCAGCCCACTGGAGCCGGGCTGGCCAATTGAACTATCAGCCCACTGGAGAGCCGGCCATGGCCATTGGAACTTATCAGCCACTGGAGAAGCCGCCTGCCGATTGAACTATCAGCCCACTGGAGAGCAGGCCTGGCCATTGAACTATCAGCCACCTGGAGAGCCGGCCTGCCGATTGAACTATCAGCCCACTGGAGAGCCGGCCTGGCCATTGAACTATCAGCCACTGGAGAGCAGGCCTGGCCAATTGAAACTATCAGCCCACTGGAGAGCAGGCCTGGCCAATTGAACTACACCACTGGAGAGCAGGCCTGGCCAATTGAACTATCAGCCCCCTGGAGAGCAGGCCTGGCCAATTGAACTATCAGCCCACTGGAGAGCAGGCTGCCAATTGAAACTATCAGCCCACTGGAGAGCCGGCCTGGCCCATTGAACTATCAGCCCACTGAGAGCAGGCCTGGCCAAATTGAACTCTCAGCCCACTGGAGAGCAGCCTGGCCAATTGAACTATCAGCCCACTGGAGAGCAGGCCTGGCCAATTGAACTATCAGCCCACTGGAGACGGCAGCCCTGGCCAATTGAACTATCACGCCCACTGGAGAGCAGGCCTGGCCATTGAACTAATCAGCCCCACTGGAGAGCAGCCTGCCAATTGAACTATCAGCCCACTGGAGAGCCGGGCTGACCATTTAAACTTCAATTAGCAATTCCCCCTTTTGTTTTATCAAATCATTTTCTCTCTGGTTGTATAAAACAAAAGCAAAGAAAGCAAATAAACGTAGCTCTGTAAAAACAGAAGTGTTTGCACTGAGTTTGTGTGTCACACAGAAAAAGGGTGAGACGGGTGTTCAGATTCCCTGTCTGTTTAAGTACACTGTGTGGACAGGGCGCAAACACTCTCTCTCTAAGCAGCAGAGTGACAAACGCTCTCTCCACTACACATGAATGTCATTATTTGACCTTAAAGTTTGTTCCTTTGATCCTGCTGTGCTTCAAAACAATGAAGGAGTCAAGGCGGGCTGGCGGAACACTGAAGCAGGGAGGGGAGTGAGACAGAACCCTAGTCTGTGGGGTGGGTGTTGGATTGGAACCATACTTCACTGTGTGGAAGCAGTCCGTCGACGGTCCGAGAGCTAAAGCGCCAATAAGGAAGCAGTTGGTCTGATTATGAGTCAGCATTCTAGTTATATGAGCCGCGGCAGAAGCGTTACAAAAACAGCTTGCGAAGGCTTTTAACAAGGAAACAAAACGGTCTCTAGTACAGTATTATACATTATTGTTGGTGCATACAAAAACCAGATAGGTAAACGGCAGTCGAACTACTACAGCCATGAACCAGTTCCCTATGGGAGGAAGCAACTAACACAGAAGAGGAGATCCTTCTCAATGACGTCGTCGTTGTGTTCTGTTAGTGTGCTGATGGCCTTTTCACGCTACAAACGACAACAACAACAGCAGCAGCAGCAGTTCCTAGGTGGTACAGAGACAGCACTAGGACATTCATCCACAGCTACACCAAAGCATCCTTTCTCAACCCTATTTCAGGGGACCCACCGTCCGAATGTATGTTTTGTTCCAGCCCAGCACTAACACATCCTAAATTCAACTGATCATCAATTTGATGATCTGTATCAGGTGTGTTAGTGTGGGCTGGAATAARACATGCAACCCTGTGGGTGCTCAGGATTGGTGCAAAGAAACTCTGCTTGAGGAGGATAATAGTAATACCATCCATCCATAGGTACTCTGTCGGATAATACTGTCCATCTAGGATATAATACCATCCATCCATCTATACTCTGTATGAAAAGTGCAGTCAGCTGCTGCCTGCTGGACTAAAAGACCTCACCACCTCACTAAAATGCCAGCCTACTGTTTCTGAGAGGAAGCGGAGGAAGAGGGCGTACATGCCCCACTCCAATAATAAGAACCTGTTTTCTACTACGTTAGGGGCCGTACATGAAGGGCTCCGTCTAAAACACTGTCTAGTCTAAATTGGTGTATATATTGAATATTGAAACCAAGTTTACATTTCATCGTCTTAACACGTAAACGACTAGGTGTTTGGGTGGATTCTGTGGGGCTACTACAGCGCTAACCCCATTCATCCACCCAGACGACCTATCTGCAGACAACAATAAGCATGGTTGTTGTTATTGTATACGTTGCAATCATAGAGTAGGAATGAATAGAATGTGCTACTCATTCTATTTCTATGGTTATACTAGTCTGTCTCCAAGGGTTACGGTGGATGGAAAGGAAATGGCCAAAGGAAGTAACCAGACTGGCTGCAGACAGACAAACAGACAGACAGACAGACAGACAGAGCCACCTGACCAATACACTGTTTTAGGGGGTTTCATCCTGAATATGTGTCCCATCCGGGGACCGGACAACACACACAAAAATCTAGTCATCTTCTACATTCCAACCCTGTGATAACAGCACTGGGGGGTGTCAGTGGGCTCTGAACCATCAGCCACACACACACAGACACACACACAGACACAGACACACAAACACACACACACACACAAACACACACACGCGGTTCAGCAGCATTCAACTCTTCCCAGGTTGGGGGCAGGGGGGGGGAACTGCGACACTCCATCCAGARTAGGTCAGTGGCACAGAGGGCCAGTAAGTAACAGCCTTAAGGGAGCAGGGAATGGGAGGGTCCAAGGTGGAATAGTGGTGGTGGGTGTTAAAGCCGAGCCACACCAGGCCAGAGCAATGCAGAGCTCCCAATTGAGTCGACTAGAACAGAGCTGCTGGCATCAGGTAGATTTCCGTATTCATGTCCTTCAGCGGATCACATGGTGACACCGGAGAGTGAGGSTGCGTCCCAACCGGCACCATGTGCACTATCTAGGGAATAGGGTGTTGTTTAGGRCGCTGCCAGAGTGAGTGCATGCTGCCCAGTCTGTTTTACACTGTTCTTTGGCATCATMAACTCAGGAGACAGCCAGTTGGGTAGTAGAAGTAGCAGTAGTAGTGTACTGATTGAGACAGGAGAAAAGCTCTCAGTACAGTAGTAGTCAGTTCAAACAGTGAAGCTTTGCCAAAGGAACTTTTTCTATACATACTTATATGTATAAAATAGCCTTTTTATAGTATAATATATTTACGGTTTAACTTTGATTTCAATACATTTTCAACCCTTCTTATATGTCTTCTTCGATTTTTTTAAACCCTGAGAAAATACTGTGGACCACTTTAAGTATAAAATACAACTCTCTGAGACGAAAAAACAAGAGTTAAAACAAATTTACAAAGAACTAAAAAAAGAAGTTAGAATCCAGGAGTCTGTACTGTAGCTGATTATACCACTCGTCTGACGGGAGCAACAATGACTCCAGAAGTTGCTTTGTTGGGGCAGCAATTTGCACAAATATGGTAGAACTGTGTATCTGTGTGGCTTTGCGTGCGGTTGGGTTGATTCATGGCAAAAGCTGTATATACATCCATTTTTAGGCACTACAATTAAGGTCATCTGTTTCGGTACGCTTGATTACCAATACAACAGGTTTCCCTTTTTTGATTGTAACAAATCAGATTATAGAAGTGATTGATAAACTCATTTTGGGGGAGCGACAGAAGGCACACAATTCGTTAAATATTGTTTCTCCAATGATTGAAACGGAAGAGGAGGCAGAGTCAGTGAAGAGCTGACGTAATTCTCAAACAGTTACAACAACGGCTGAATGCAGAGGGAGGAGCTTTGAGAATGTAATCATGTGTGTGTTTGTGTAATGTGTGTGGTGTAGATGTGTGTGAGTGTGTTTAWGCACAATGTTTGCATTACAGTTCCTGTTAGCTATTTGTGCTTTTAAAGGCTAATATTTGTGTGATATTTTCTGTATATTTCTCAGACTGATGGGTTAGCCCATTAGACCTGTTCTGGGTCTGATTCTGAACTGAACGACTTTTTAATCATATCCCAAGGATTGCATCATGGGATCCATCTTAGGTCATTTGAAAATAAGTGATTCACCTGAACTAGCTTATAATGTCCACAAAGTATTSACCCCAACTCTTGTGGTTAGTTACCAGTGAGCCCACGCTGCTAGAAAGGGTTGATGACATGGTTTACCACCGTGTTATACTTCAACATCTAAACCAAACAAAACCTAAACGTAACGTAGTCCAAATCCACTTTCTCTTTGTCTTCTTACATCATCATACAGCCTTTGTTACTTTAACATCTAGGGTCTCATTGTTTAACTATGTAGCAGCTACATTCAAATCCTCAGAACAGAGCAGATAAACTGATTCATGACTAGTGATGTACCGAGATTTGGTTCATTAAAGCAATCTAGAAAGAAAATAACTACAATTTTAATATCAAGARCACAGACAGAAGCCGTGGCAGCGGGAGCTGGGATGGAGCTCCAGTCAGTCTGAGAAAACAGTGTGTGTTCTGGTCGGTGGTGTGTGTGTGTGYGCGCGCGTCTCAGTTTATTCTACAAAGCCAGCACGCTCCTCCTCAGCAGGTCCTCGCTCCCAGAATGCAACTGAGCCAGACGAAGCTTGCGGGCACTGGAGTGTGTGTCTGAGTCGCTCTGCTCGGCGTCAGAGAAGTAGCCGTCTGTCTCGGGGTCCAGCAGCGATGATGATGTCTCCTTCACTGGGTGGGAGACGGGGTGGGGGTCCCTCTCTCTCTCCCTTTCCAGGGGGCGCTCCACAGCTTCCTGCAACCCCCCACCCCCACCCTTCCCCCGGGACTTGCCCTGCCGGTGCAGGCGGAGGCGCAAGGCCGTGCGGGGAATGGGACCCCCCCCTGACCCCCCCCCAGGCACTGTCCCAGGACTACTGTATGGGGGGAAACAGGAGGCCAGGGGGGCGGAYGCTACCCCAGTACCCGTGAGGCTGTTCCAGGGGCCACGCTCCTCCGAGATGTGACAGGAGTCCATTTTGGAGGTGGGCGGCTGCGGTGGCGGGTCCAGAGGAGCCTCAGTGCTCCTGGTCTGGGGGTGGCGGTGGTGGAGGGCCTTGGTGCCCCGGGACCTTTCCCCTCTACGAACCCCGTGGCCTGGCCTCTCCTCTGCCAGTAGAGCCCCCTTGGCTGTGGAGGCTGCGGTGGCTGCAGCAGCAGGGGGGGTGTCGGTGGTTGCTGCGGCGGTGTTGGTGGTGGAGTGATGGCCCCGGGTTCGGGGCTTGCCCCGGGTCTTGCGGCCCAGCTGAGGGGTCTTCCAGGTGGACTTCATGGAGTGGTCCATCATAAGGCTGAGCAGGTTCTCCTCTCCCTGCAGCAGCTGGTCAGACAGCAGGCTGGCCGTCTTGTCACGGTGCTGCCCGGCGTCCAGGGCCCACTTGCTCAGCATGTCGTCAGCCGTGATCTGCACCGACTGGGCCAGCCAGCTGTCAAACAGGGAGTTGTCCAGAGGGAAGGTCTTGGGGAAACCTGGGGGAGAGACAGACAGACGAAAGGTGAGAGGGACCATAGAAACCACACTACCAGAGTGTCTGCTGGTTTTGTTATTTCCTTTCAATTCATGTCCAATTAAGACAGACAACTAGGTGAGGGGAGATGCTAATTAAGCATTGACCTTAATTGATCAATTAAGTACAAGGGAGGACTGAAAAACAGACACACGGCCCCCCAGGAATTGAGTTTGACACCCTTGCTATAGAGATTCACAGTGCTTCGGTTGATCTGACTATGACTGTAATGAATAATGAATGTCTGTGGGAGGTTAGTAACATCAAATGTTCCATCCAAAATATAAAGCCTTCTGGGAGGAAGTTGCTCGAGCTGAACCTGGACCCCCATAGGAAGAGGAAGTACAGAACCTTGAACCCATAGGAAGAGGAAGTCTAACAACCTGGAACCCATAGGAAGAGGAAGTCTAACAACCTGGAACCCATAGGAAGAGGAAGTCTAACAACCTGGAACCCATAGGAAGAGGAAGTCTAACAACTGGAACCATAGGAAGAGGAAGTCTAACAACCCTGGAACCCATAGGAAGAGGAAGTCTAACAACCCTGGAACCCATAGGAGAGGAAGTCTAACAACCCTGGAACCCATAGGAAGAGGAAGTCTAAAACCTGGAACCCATAGGAAGAGGAAGTCTAACAACCTGGACCCATAGGAGAGGAAGTCTAACAACCCTGGACCATAGGAAGAGAAGTCTAACAACCTTGGAACCCATAGAAAGAGAAGTCTGGAACACCCTGGAACCCTGGAACCCATAGGAAGAGGAAGTCTAACAACCCTGGAACCCATAGGAAGAGGAAGTCTAACAACCCTGGAACCCATAGGAAGAGGAAGTCTAACAACCTTGGAACCCATAGGAAGAGGAAGTGTAGGACTGACTGAGTGACGGAGTACAGAATGGGGCATTTGACCACACTTTCTTTCACTGAATTTAAAATAATTTCACAGACAGTATGTGTGTGTCCCAAATCGCACCCTATTCCCCATAYAGTGCACTACTTTTAACCAGAGACTAGGGGGCTGGTCAAAATAGTGCAGTACATAAGGAATATGGTTCCATTTGGGACTCACACTATCAACCCACTTCCCGTGTGAGTCTAAACAATTCATTAGCCCTGTTCTTGGACTGTCGGTCCGTCTGTGCTTTGTCACCACCACCAGGGACTTTCACTGTCAAACGCAGCTTTTGGAGACGATGCATGCTGTCTGTGTATATAAGATATGCATGACTCCTTGTCTGTCATTATGGCCCAGTGTTAGTTGCCAGAGCCTCTCTGCAGCCTGGCAACTCCGGTTCTCACAGGGCCAGACAATAGAGGGAGAGAGGGAGGGAGGGAAAACCAGAGGTGGGACCAAGTCACTATTATTCGAGTCACAAGCAGGTCTCAAGTCAAAAGGTCCGAGTTCAAGTCGAGTCCCAAGAACAACAGGTCGAGTCTCCAGTGAAGTCCAAGTCGTGCATTCTAAGAGCAAGTCGAGTCACAARTCTTAAGTCAAGTTTAAAAAAAATCTAGGCATGGAATGTTCAACTATAAATCTGTGTCTATTTATTGAGGCTACCAGGCAGCCCTTTTCATTATTTTGTCTACAACACATTTTGATGATGTAATTGTAAAATAGGGACATGTTGCAGTCGTAAGGGCATAAAATCAGCAGAAAGCAAGGCAGGTTGACGTGCTCAGAGTGTAGATTTATTTACAGGTCTTGGTGATCCAATGCTGAAAGCACCATATCATCCAAAATATACACAGGCAATAGCCTCTGTGTCAGGCTTAACCTGTCCTATCTAAACGGACACAGGTAGAGGGCAAGACTGCACAGCMTCSMCTTGAGAAACCAAATCAAATCTGTCTAAAAGGAGCTCAAACAGGTAGCCTACATAAAGGCCGCGTTCACCTGCTCAGACATTGCGTGCATCAACCGATGGTTACGTGCCATGTCATCAACTGACAGATTGCTATAACATATGGTGTGGTTAGGGGGATACCTAGTCAGTAGTCCAACTGAATGTATTCAACTGAAATGTGTCTTCCACATTTAACCCAACCCCTCTGAATCAGAGAGGTGCGGGGGCTGCCTTAATCGACATCCACGTCTTCGGTGCCCAAGGAACAGCGGGTTAACTGCCTTGCTCAAGGGTAGAACAACAGATTTTTACCTTGTCAGCTCAGGGATTCGATCCAGCAACCTTCCGGTTACTGGCCCAACGCTCTAACCACTAGGCTACCGTTAGCTGATACTAATGCTGCTAGAAACTGGGAACTCAGAAATCTCTGACTTACAACTTCAGTGCGTTCAAGACAACTGGGAACTCTGGAAAAAAACTAGCTCTGAYTGGGAATAATAGTTTTGAATGGTCATCTAACTTGGAATTAAAGTTGAAAACTCTGGCATCTTCTAGACCTGAAGATCACTGATGTTGTGACTTGACCTTGTTTTTCAGTTTCCAGTTGTCTTGAAAGCACCAATAAAATACCTATCCCAGTAACGCATGGGCAGAGGAACACCTCCATAAGTCCTTGGCCTCTCCCAGGACCTTACAATTACCCAATTGGCAAATACAATCAATAAACTAGTTCTACAATGTAAAAGGCAATTTCCACATCCATTGTTACATTGGTACATTCGTCTTAACCAGTCTTAATGATTATTCATGATTTCTTCACCATTCATACATGGGAATATTATTTTCTCTTATTCAACGTGCTGACTCCAAAGCGTGGCGTACAGGCCACGTAGCCCATTTCTATGTGTACTGAGGCAAGCGCTCCTGTTGCGCACAACCAGACTGACAGAGACATAGGACACATGGCGYGTTCACATGCTTGTTGGAACTAGGAAACTCTGACATTTCCGAYTTGCTGATTCGTTGAAYATGGCACGTATATAACTACAACCAGKTAGCAAGTCGGGAATTTCTGAGCGTTTCCTAGTTGACTAGTACGTGAACGCGGCAACTGTGCCACAAAATGAGTGACAAAACCACAGAGTTTCTAAACCCAGAGGCGCGACTACTCCAATATTGACACCATCGTCACTCACGTCGGTTTTAATGACCTTTGTTTTACGCGATCTGAAGAACTGAGGGAGGACACCAATTATGTTTTTTACAACCTGGCTAGCACAGGGAAGAGAATAATTATCTCTGGCCCCCTCCCGTACTACCTGAAGGGGTTCGGAACGTTTCGGCCGACTCTTTGCCCTGAACTAGTACCTGAAGAAACTCTGCAACGACAGGAATGTCTCTTTGTATGACAACTTTAATTTACTGCACTTTTTAAAAGAGACGGGATTCACCCTAACCAGGATTATTTTCAGCAACATCGCAAACTGTATTAGAGACTGAGAGACAAGGTCTGGTAGTGTTCCAGTTGTCCCTGTCAGAATAAGCAACAGAGGACTTGGAAAGCATATCTACTCCTATAGAAATGGCACTATGGCTATTGTGAGTAACCTACTTTATGTTCCTTTAACTCGAGTTAATACAAACAGTTATCGCCTACCATTCTGATGGATTGGAGACTGTCAGAAAACGTGGTTGTAACGTTAATAATTTGGTTGTTATTCCATTGGTTACCTCGAGGCAGATGCCCCAGAGGCAGAGGGGCCCACACTCATGTTTGTCACGAATCCCGTTTCCTGAGTCGGGTTTTTGCCTGTGTTCTGTCCTGGAGTGTTTTTTCCGGCGTCCTGGAACGCACCCTGTCTGGTTGCCGGGCAATGTAGCCAGTTGGGAGTTCTGATTACCGCCACCTGTATCCCATCAGCTATCTGCACACCTGGTCCTGATCATCATCTCTCCTCTTCATAAGCCCGGACCTGACATCCATTCCCTGCCGGATCGTTAGCCATGAACATTACTCACCCGGATCATTTACCCCATTCCCGCCTGGTCGTCGGAGGATTCCACTACCCCATTGGATTCACCTATTTACTCCCATCAACTCACCACCGCGCCCGCTACGCCACCTGGATATATCTACCCATTCACATTCACTTGTAAATAAATACTCACCTTCTTCCTACGCTCCTTGTCCTGGTCTGCTTCTGGGTTCGATTTTGAAAGAACGTGACAGAACGATCCGGCCAAGGATGAACCCAGCGGACCTGGACTCCGTTTGCCATGCCATTACCCAGCAGGAAGACATTGGGACAACACAAGACGGCGCTACAGGAGATAGCGGGTTCAATCCAGAACTTATCTGCTAGCTTGACACAAATCCAGGATCAGCTCAGTTTGCCGGCGTTCATTCACCACCTGTTTCACCCATCTCACCTGCCGTGTCTGGAGCGGTTTCCTTCCGTGACCCAAGGTACCGACGCCTGATAAATATGAAGGGGATTTGGGAAGATGCCGTTCGTTTCTTATGCAGTGTGGGTTAGTGTTTGATCTGCAGCCCCATTCTTACGCCACTGACAAGGAGGATAGCCTTTGTTATTGAACTGCTGCGTGGAAGAGCTCTGGAATGGGCTTCAGCCGTTTGGGAACGACAGGGGACCTGCATGGCTTCAATCAGGAGTTCACGGGAGAGATGAGAAAGCTTTTGACCATTCAGTCCGAGGTAAGGACGCAGCTAAACGTTTGTTCTCTCTTCGCCAAGGAGCTCGCAGTGTGGCAGACTTTATGATCGAGTTCAGGACATTGGCTGTGGAGAGTGGTTGGAATGAGGAGTCACTACAAGCGGCTTTTTACAAGGGGTTGTCGGAGCAACTCAAGGACGAGCTGATATCCTATCCAGAGCCTAGTGACCTAGACAGCTTGGTCACTTTATCTATTCGGGTAGAAATGAGATCCGAGAAGAGAAGGAGGGAGAAGCAGTGGGGTCCATCCAATCAATCAGCAACTCGGGTACCATTCGGTTCAGGAAGTGAACCAGAACGTATTGATCGTTATTCCCCACACGGGATTAGTGGAGGGATCTTGCCACCAGATTCTGAACCAATGCAAGTGGGGCGACACGGGCTAACTAAGGAGGAGCGCCAACGTAGACGTGAGACCAACAGCTGTTTCTACTGTGGTAGCTCGGGACATTACATCTCCGCTTGTCCACAGCGCCGTTAAACTGCCCGGCTCGCTAGTTTCGGGAGGAATGTTAGCGAGCCAGTTTCAACCTCTCAAAGATCCTGTCAGACCCCGTTTTCCTGCGACCCTTATGAATAAGGATCAGAGCTTAGAGATGAACGTTTTATCGATTCAGGTGCCGATGGCAGCTTTATTGATGCCGACTTGGTGGAACAGCTGGGGCTTTCCAAGGAGCAATTGCCGGAAGCCTTGAAGCAACCACTCTGAACGGCAGTAGTCTGGCACGGATCACTATGAGGACTGAACCGGTTAAGATGTTGGTGTCGGGGAATCATTCAGAGTTTATCTCCTTCTTCATTCTGTCCTCGCCCCATGTTCCTCTGGTTCTTGGTTACCCCTGGCTGAAGGAACACAATCCCTCGTTTGATTGGGTGACGGGTAGGTAACTAGTTGGAGCATTGAGTGTCATGCTAACTGCCTTAGGACTGCCTGTTCTCCTGCTGTTTCCAGTCAGGTCAGTGACTCTGCTCTTCCTGATTTGTCCCTGGTTCCAGAAACATATCACGAGTTGGGTGAAGTATTCAGTAAACAGAAGGCTCTGTCCCTTCTCCCCACCGACCTTATGACTGTGCGATTAATCTGTTTCCTGGAGCTGCCTTTCCCAAGGGACGGTTTACAGTATCTCTCGACCTGAACGTGAGGCCTTGGAGACCTACATCAAGGAGTCTCTAGCTGCAGGTCTCATTCGGCCCTCGTCATCACCTCTGGGAGCAGGATTTTTTTTTGTGAGCAAGAAGGATGGCTCTCTTCGACCGTGTATTGATTATCGGGGTTTGAATGATATTACGGTCAAGAACAAGTATCCCCTGCCCTTGATGAGCTCGGCTTTCGATTCCTTACAGGGTGTACGGTTTTTACGAAGCTTGATTTACGTAATGCTTATCATTTGGTCCGGATCAAAGAGGGGGACGAGTGTTGACTGGGTTCAATACTCCGATGGGACATTTTGAGTACCAGGTGATGCCGTTTGGACTGACCAACACTCCTGCTGTGTTCCAAAGTATGGTGATGACGTTCTGAGAGATATGATTGGTATTTTTGTGTTCGTTTACCTGGATGATATCCTCATCTTCTCGAAGGAGCTTTCTAGCCACGTTCAGCATGTCAAGCAGGTCCTGCAGCGGTTATTGGAGAACCGTCTGTTCGTCAAGGCTGAGAAGTGTGATTTTCACGCCCACACGACGTCCTTCCTCGGGTACATCATCTCCAGGGGAGAGATCAAGATGGACCAAGAGAAGGTTCGGGCGGTTCGGGATTGGGCCCAGCCCGGTACGAGATTGCAGCTCCAGAGATTCCTGGGGTTTGCGAACTTCTATCGGAGGTTTATCCGTGATTACAGCCGGGTGGCCGCCCCTTTAACTGCCCTGACGTCTTGCACCAGAAATTTCTGTTGGACTCCTGAGGCAGACCGAGCATTTCTGGACTTGAAGAGCCGATTCACCAACGCCCCGATTCTCTCTTCAACCTGACACTTCCCGTCAGTTTGTTGTTGAGTGGGACGCGTCTGATGTGGGGGTGGCGCCATCCTGTCCCAGCGTAGCTCCACTGACGGTAAACTCCATCCCTGCGCCTTCTACTCTTGTCGTCTTTCTCCAGCTGAAAGAAACTACGATGTGGGTAACCGGGAGCTTCTCGCTGTGAAGCTTGCCTTGGAGGAGTGGCGTCACTGGTTGGAGGGAGCGGAGCAACCGTTTTGGTCTGGACTGACCACAAGAATGGCTTACGTGCAATCGGCTAAACGTCTCAACTCCCGTTAGGCCAGGCGGGCTTTGTTTTTTGGACGCTTCAATTTTTCCCTGACGTTCCGACCTGGGTCGAAAAACGGAGGGCGGACGCCCTGTCCCGGATGTTCTCCAAGACGGAGGAGAGTGGGGCCAAGACTGAGACGATTCTTCCCCAGAATGTTGTCGTGGGAGCCGTTACATGGAGGATTGAGGAGGATTGATGGCGGCCCTTCGGACGCAGCCCGGGCCCGGTAACGGTCCACCCGGTCGGTTGTTCGTGCCTGAGTCGGTCCGTTCTGCTGTCCTTCAGTGGTCCCACGCCAGCAAGATAGCTTGTCACCCTGGCGTTGCTCGGACTATGGCGCTACTGCGCAGACGATTTTGGTGGCCTGCTATGGGAGAAGATACCCAGAGTTTTGTTGCCGCTTGTCTGTTTGTGCGCAGAATAAGAGTACCAATCGGCCCAGCTCTGGGCTTCTTCACCCTCTACCTATTCCCCGGCGACCTTGGTCGCATCTGGCACTGGACTTTGTCACGGGGTTGCCCTCTTCTGTTGGTAACACGGTTATTCTGACCATTGTGGACAGATTCAGCAAGTTTGCTCACTTTGTCCCCCTCTCCAAGCTGCCTTCTGCCACTGAGACGTCCGAGATCCTGGTTAGGGAGGTTTTCAGGGTCCACGGGATACCCTGTGACATTGTTTCTGACCGTGGTCCTCAGTTTACCTCTGCTGTCTGGAGATCCTTCTGTTTGGCCATTGGAGCTACAGTCAGTCTCACTTCTGGATTTCACCCCCAATCTAATGGTCAGGCGGAGAGAGCCAACCAGAAGATGGAGTCCACGCTGCGCTGTCTTGTTTCCTCTGATCCCACCTCTTGGTCCTCTCAATTACCCTGGGTCGAGTATGCCCATAATACTCTCCCTTCATCTGCTACTGGGATGTCTCCCTTCCAGTGCCTGTACGGTTACCAACCTCCCTTGTTTCCTTCTCAGGAAAGGGATCTCTCGGTTCCCTCTGTCCAGACCCACATTCGTCGTTGCCACCGGACCTGGCATCGGGCCAGGAAGGCTCTCCTTAGAGTTTCTGACCGGTATCAGATCCAGGCGAATCGTCGCCGTATTCCTGCCCCCGCTTATACGTCGGAGATAAGGTTTGGTTGGCTACACGGGATCTTCCTCTACGGACTGAGTCGAGGAAATTGTCACCGAAGTTCATTGGTCCGTTTGTAGTGGAGAGAATCATTAATCCTGTTGTGGTCCGACTCAAGTTGCCTGCAACACTTAGAGTACATCCCACCTTTCATGTCTCCTGCCTCAAGCCGGTTCACCTCAGTCCTCTGTTTCCCCCTCCTCCTCGTTCTCCTCCTCCTCGGATGATCGGAGGTGGTCCTGTCTACACGGTGCGCGCATCATGGACTCCAGACGGCGGGGTCGAGGGTACCAGTATTTAGTGGATTGGGAAGGATATGGTCCTGAGGAGAGGAGTTGGATTCCTCGGCATCAGATACTTGACGATGACCTGCTTCGTGACTTTTACCGCCTCCACCCTGGCGCTCCGGGTAGTCCGCCCGGTGGCGTTCGTCGGAGGGGGGGTACTGTCACGAATCCCGTTTCCTGAGTCGTTTTTTTGCCTGTGTTCTGTCCTGGAGTGTTTTTTCCGGCATCCTGGAACGCACCCTGTCTGGTTGCCGGGCAATGTAGCCAGTTGGGAGTTCTGATTACCCGCACCTGTATCCCATCACTATCTGCACACCTGGTCCTGATCATCATCTCTCCTCTTCATAAGCCCGGACCTGACATCCATTCCCTGCGCGGATCGTTAGCCATGAACATTACTCACCCGGATCATTTACCCCATTCCCGCCTGGTCGTCGGAGATTCCGCTACCCCATTGGATTCACCTATTTACTCCCATCAACTCACCACGCTGCCCGCTACGCCACCTGGATATATCTACCCATTCACATTCACTTGTAAATAAATACTCACCTTCTTCCTACGCTCCTTGTCCTGGTCTGCTTCTGGGGTCGATTTTGAAAGAACGTGACACATAGGAATATGGCGCTTTTAAATGTTAGAGCAATCAAAAGTAAAACCTTTCTCGTGAATGACCTCATTACCTGGTTAAATAAAAAATATTAATAATAAAATTACAGAGTGAAAAGTTGATTGCATGTTCTAACTGAAACATGGCTGTCATCAGACTGTAGGTGCCGCTCTTAATGAAACCTCCCCCAAGACAACAGCTTTTCATACTCTATCAGAAAAATGAAAAAGGGTGGGGGGACAGCCTCTATTTTTACTAATGCTCTCAGCTGTAAGGTCATTTCGTTTGGCGATTTTGGGTCTTTTGAGCATCATGCTGTATACTGATTAAATGTCAGCCACCAGTGCTGGCCATAACCCTGTATAGGCCACCAAAACACTGCCCCACTTTCTTTACTGATTTATCTGAAGTATTGTCTATTGTCCTTGAGAACTATGATAAAATCATTGTGCTGGGCGATATTAATATTCATGTTGAAAAAGACATGGACTCCAGGGCCATTGAATGTATTAATCTTTTGAGCTCTATGGACTTTATCAAACATGTTACTGGGCCCACACATAACCACGGCCATACTCTGGACCTGGTTATTACCAAGAGGCTTTCTACTGGCCCACCCAAACCGCGGCCATACTCTGGACCTGGTTATTACCAAGAGGCTTCTTACTGGGCCCACCCATAACCCGGGGCATACTCTGGACCTGGTTATTACCAAGAGGCTTTCTACTGGGCCCACCCATAACCGCGGCCATACTCTGGACCTGGTTATTACCAAGAGGCTTTCTACTGGGCCCACCCATAACCACGGCCATACTCTGGACCTGGTTATTACCAAGGGGCTTTCTACTGGGCCCACCCATAACCACAGCCATACTCTGGACCTGGTTATTACCAAGAGCTTTCTACTGGGCCCACCCATAACCGACGCCATACTCTGGACCTGGTTATTACCAAGAGGCTTTCTATTGACATATCCTCTATTGTTGATGTTGCTTTATCTGATCACCATAGTGTCTTTTTCTACTACCTTGTAGCACAGGGTAATACTGAACGAATTATTAAGAAATGCTACCTTACCTCTGAAGTTGCTACAGATTTCATGGAGTGTATGAACAATACTCCACCACCTATTCTGCCTTCCTCTTCTGATGATTTAGTTGATAACTAATAGCAAATTAAGAGCAACCATTGATGCCATAGCTCCAGTAAAGTTGAAAAGGGCCACATCCAAATGGAGAGCTCCTTGGATGAGTGAGGAAATTAATCAATAAAAATTGCAGAAAGGCTGAGGCCGATTTCAAGTTTTCATAACAATCGGTAATCTGCATTTTTGGATGCCGATTATGGCCGATTACATTGCAATCCACGAGGAGACTGCTGGCAGGCTGACCACCTTTACGCGAATGCAGCAAGGAGCCAAGGTAAGTTGCAGCTAGCATTAAACTTAAAAAACAAACAATCTTAACATAATCACTAGTTAACTACACATGGTTGATGATATTACTAGTTAACTAGTTTGTCCTGTGTTGCATATAATCAATGCGGTGCCTGTTAATTTATCATCGAATCACAGCCTACTTCGCCAAACGGGTGATGATTTAACAAAAGCACATTCGCGTCAGGGCATTTGCAGCAGTTTGGGCCGCCTGGCTCGTTGCTGTGTGAAGACCATTTCTTCCTAACAAAGACCGTAATGTAAGTCGCTCTGGATAAGAGCGTCTGCTAAATGACTTAAATGTAAATTAATTTGCCAGAATTTTACATAATTATGACATAACATTGAAGGTTGTGCAATGTAACAGCAATTTGTAGACTTAGGGTTGCCACCCGTTCGATAAAATATGGAACGGTTCTGTATTTCACTGAAAGAATAAACATTTTGTTTTCTAAATGATAGTTTCCGGATTTGGCCATATTAGTGACATAAGGCATATTTCTGTGTGTCATTATATTATATTAAGTGTATGATTTGATATTTGATAGAGCAGTCTGACTGAGTGGTGGTAAGCAGCAGCATGCTCGTAAACATTCATTTCTACTTTCCTGCATTTGCCAGCAGCTCTTCGAAATGCTTGAAGCACAGCACTGTTTATGACTTCAGCCTATCAACTCCTGAGATTAGGCTGGCAATACTATAGTGCCTATAAGAACATCCAATAAGTCAAAGGTATATGAAATACAAATGGTATAGAGAGAAATAGTCCTATAATTCCTTAATAAAACTACAACCTAAAACTTCTTAACTGGGAATATTGAAGACTCATGTTAAAAGGAACCACCAGCTTCATATGATCTCATGTTCTGAGCAAGGAACTTAAACGTTAGCTTTTTTACATGGCACATATTGCACTTTTACTTTCTTCTCCAACACTGTGTTTTTGCATTATTTAAACCAAATTGAAAATGTTTCATTATTTATTTGAGACTATAAATTGATTTTAATTATGTATCATATTAAGTTAAAATAAAAGTGTTCATTCAGTATTGGTGTAATTGTCATAATTACAAATATATATATATATATAAAAATGAATCGGTATCAGCTTTTTTTGGTCCTTCAATAATCGACATCGGCGTTGAAAAATCATAATCGGTCGACCTCTAATTATGATATTCTGAGAGAGCAACTTGGCAAATATAACAAGGAAATTAGAAATGCCAGACGGGCTCATTTCTCTAACTTGATCACTATAAATCAGAATACTTCGAGAGTGCTCTTCTCTACCATTGAGGCCTGATAAATCCTACCCCCGCAAACCTATGTGAACTTTCCTTCACATCTAAATGTGACGAGTTTACGGCATATTTCAGAGATAAGATGACCAACATGATCTTAGAGCCAACACAGATGCTAAACAGCTCTCTGTCCTTGTACTCCTAGTGCTGCATTCCACACTGTTGATCAYAATGTTGTTCTGGACAGACTGGAGAGGTGCGTTGGCCTCTCCGATCCACTTCTAAATTGGTTTAGGACCTATTTAACCGGTCGAGAGTTTGTCACCATTGGTGAACATAACTCAGAGAAWATACACATCACATGTGGCGTTSCACAAGTTTTGATTTTGGTTCTGGTACGGTTCATATGTTACCCCTGGGCAGCGTTATCAGAAAGCACAGAATTGATTTTCACTGCTACGCAGACGATACACAACTTTACATTTCTGTGTCACCAGAGGATTTTAGCTCCACGGATAAATTATTAGACTGTATTAGTGATTTAAATACTTGGTTGGCTCAACTTCCTCCTGCTAAATCA
>NC_036863.1:7021211-7037387 GCF_002910315.2 Salvelinus sp. IW2-2015 | reverse complement strand
TCGACCTCTAATTATGATATTCTGAGAGAGCAAACTTGGCAAAATTAACAAGGAAATTAGAAATGCCAGACGGGCTCATTTCTCTAACTTGATCACTATAAATCAGAATACTTCGAGAGTGCTCTTCTCTACCATTGAGGCCTGATAAATCCTACCCCGCAAACCTATGTGAACTTTCCTTCACATCTAAATGTGACGAGTTTACGGCATATTTCAGAGATAAATGACCAACATGATCTTAGAGCACAAAACAGCTCTCTGTCCTTGTACTCCTAGTGCTGCATTCCACACTGTTGATCAATGTTGTTCTGGACAGACTGGAGAGGTGCGTTGGCCTCTCCGATCCACTTCTAAATTGGTTTAGGACCTATTTAACCGGTCGAGAGTTTGTCACCATTGGTGAACATAACTCAGAGAAAATACACATCACATGTGGCGTTGCACAAGTTTTGATTTTGGTTCTGGTACGGTTCATATGTTACCCCTGGGCAGCGTTATCAGAAAGCACAGAATTGATTTCACTGCTACGCAGACGATACACAACTTTACATTTCTGTGTCACCAGAGGATTTTAGCTCCACGGATAAATTATTAGACTGTATTAGTGATTAAATACTTGGTTGGCTCAACTTCCTCCTGCTAAATCAAGACAAGACTGAGGTACTTATTGTTGGAGCGAAAGCACAGAGAGAATCTAGACGCACATTTTAATTCACGGGCAATCAAGATAAAAACACCAGCAAAAAAACTGAGGTATTATTTTATATTCGGAACTAAATTTCCAATCACACATTAGGAATGTGACTAAAAAATAGCTTTTAACACCTGGGGAACATTGTCAAGATGCGGCTGTTTCTCTCTCAGACTGATACAGAGAGACTCATCAATGCTTTTATTACAAGCAGACTTGACTACTGTAATGCTCTCCTGTCTGGTCTACCAAAGAAAGCCATCGGTCAACTGCAAAGCATACAGAATGCTGCAGCACRGGTACTGACCAAGACCAGATGGAGAGCACACATTACAACGGTTTTAAGGTCTCTGCACTGGCTGCCTGTGAGTTTTAAAATTATTTAAGATTCTTCTATAGGTTTTTAAATCAATCCATGATTGTGCACCCCTATACATGTCAGACMTGCTTTTAAGTTATGCACCCAGTATGTTCCTCAGGTCCTCTGGCACTGGCCTTTTAACTATCCCAAAGCCTAGGACCAAGAGGCATGGAGAGGCAGCCTTTAGTTACCCAGCCTCTGGAATAGCCTGCCAGCGAACCTGAGGGGAGACGAAACTGTGGACATATTGAAAACATATATTTTTAGCTTTGCTTTTCCTTAGGGTGCTTTTTAGTTGTTCAGTTTGTGTCATTCTTTTGTTTTGTATCTTATGTTTGTTGTGTAGTAAATATTTCAGCTTTTATTTSAATGTTTTTAATTCGTTTTTATTGTAAATTGCATCTGAAATGTGCTGTATAAATAAAGCTYGATTTGATTACTCCCGCTCCCTCAGTCTGGGAGATGCTGTATGCTATCAGGGACAGTAAGCTATCAACTAGAGAGATGTTGAGCATGTTAACATCTCAGCACAGAGACACACGTCGATGGAGGGAGGTAAGGAAGGAGGRAGGAAGGGTAAGGAGGAAGGGTGTGGGATGCAGGGGAGGAGGTTACAAAACTGAGATGATATACTCAGCACACTTCTCTACCTGCCACTGCCATCCACTCTACTGTACCTTATTAACTCTAATCTACTGTACCTTATTAACTCTAATCG
Organism: Salvelinus sp. IW2-2015; assembly: GCF_002910315.2. Lineage (NCBI taxonomy): Eukaryota > Metazoa > Chordata > Actinopteri > Salmoniformes > Salmonidae > Salvelinus > Salvelinus sp. IW2-2015. The sequence continues at coordinate 7,035,617 of NC_036863.1, read as the reverse complement.
TACTGATACCCTTATTAACTCTAATCTACTACTACCTTATTAACTCTAAATCTACTGTACCCCAGTCTTACTGTACCTGATCAGTCTATTACCTGATTCACTCTAATCTACTGTACCTATAACTCTAATCTACTGTACCTTATTAACTCCAATCTACTGTACCTGTTACTCTAATTACGTACTGTTCTAATCTTCTGTAACTGTAACTCTAATCTACTGTACTTATTATCTAATCTACGTACCTGATTAACTCTATCTACTTACATTATTAACTCTAATCACTGTACTTATTAACTCTAATCTACTGTACTTATTAAACTCTAATCTACTTACCTGATTAACTCTAACTACTATTACTTATTTAACTCTAATCTACTGTACTTTATTAACTCTAATCTACTGTACTTTATTAACTCTAATCTACTGTACTTATTAACCTAATCTACTGTACCTTATAACTCTAATCTACTGTACTTTATAACTCATTAATCTACTGTACCTTATTAACTCTAATCTACTGTACTTATTAACTCTAATCTACCGTACTTTATTAACTCTAATCTACTGTACCTTATTAACTCTAATCTACTGTACCTTATTAACTCTAATCTACGTACCTATTAACTCTAACTACTGTACTTTATTCCTCTAGTCTACTGTACTTGATTCAGTCTATGTTACCTGATTCACCCCAGTCTACTGTACCTGATTCAGTCTATTGTACCTGATTCACTCTATTTACCCGATTGCTCTTAGTCTACTACCTGATTCATTAGTCTACTGTACCTGACTCCCTCTACTGTACCTATTCATTCTAGTCTACTGTACCTGATTCTTCTAGTCTACTGTACCTGATTCACTCCAGTCTACTTACCTGATTCACTTCAGTTACTGACCTGATTCACCAGTCTACTATACCTGATTCACTCTATTGTACCTGATTCACTCTAGTCTACTGTACCCAATTCACTCTAGTCTACTGTACCCGATTCCTCTAGTCTACTTACCCGATTCACTCCAGTCTACTGTACCTGATTCTCGCAGTCTACTGTACCTGATTCACTCCAGTCTATTGTACTTGATTCACTCTAGTCTACTGTACCATATTCACTATTTCTACTGTACCTGATTACCTCTAGTCTACTGTAACTGATTCACTCTATTGTACCTGATTCACTCTAGTCTACTGTACCCAATCACTCTAGTCAACTGTACCCGATTCACTCCAGTCTACTGTACCTGATTCACTCCAGCTACTGTACCTGATTCACTCTAGTCTACTGTACCCGATCCTCTAGTTTTATTTTTTATTTCACCTTTATTTAACCAGGTAGGCTAGTTGAGAACAAGTTCTCATTTGCAACTGCGACCTGGCCAAGATAAAGCATAGCAGTGTGAACAGACAACAACACAGAGTTACACATGGAGTAAACAATAAACAAGTCAATAACATAGTAGGGGAAAAAAAGAAAAAAAAGACAATCTATATCAATGTGGCAAAAGGCATGAGGAGGTAGGCAATAAATAGGTCATAGGAGCGAATAATTACAATTTAGCAGATTAACACTGGGTGATAAATCATCAGATGATCATGTGCAAGTAAAGATACTGGTATGCAAAAGAGCAGAAAGTAAATAAATAAAAACAGTATGGGATGAGGTAGGTAAATTGGGTGGCTATATACCGATGGACTATGTACAGCTGCAGTGATCGGTTAGCTGCTCAGATAGCAGATGTTTAAAGTTGTTGGAGGGAGATAAAAGTTCCAACTTCAGAGATTTTTGCAATTCGTTCCAGTCGCAGGCAGCAGAGAATTGGAAGAAAAGCGGCCAAATGAGGTTTTGGCTTTAGGGATGATCAGTGAGATACACCTGCTGGAGCGCGTGCTACGGGTGGGTGTTGCCATCGGGACCAGTGAACTGAGATAAGCGGCGCTTTACCTAGCATAGCCTTGTAGAGACCTGGAGCCAGTGGGTCTGACGACGAACATGTAGCGAGGGCAGCCGACTACAGCATACAGGTCACAGTGGTGGGTTTTAAGGTGCTTTAGTAACAAAACGGATGGCACTGTGAATAACTGCCTAGTCTACTGTACCCGATTCACTCTACATTACGTGATTCCCTCTAGTCTACTGTACCTATTCCCTCTAGTCTACTGTACCTTATTCCCTCTAGTCTACTTACCTGATTCCCTCTAGTCTACTGTACTCTCATTCACTCTACATTACCTAGTCACTCTAGTCTACTGTACCATTCACTATTCTACTTGTACCTGATTCACTCCAGTCTACTGTACCTGATTCCCTCTATTGTACCTGATTCACTCCAGTCTATTACTGATTCACTCTATACTCACTCACACCTGATTCACTCTATTGTACCTGATTCACTCCAGTCTACTGTACCTGATTCACTCTATTGTACCTGATTCACTCTACTGACCCAATTCACTCTAGTCTACTGTACCCGATTCACTATTCTACTGTACCCAATTCACTCTATCTACTGTACCCGATCACTATTCTACTGTACCTGATTCACTAGTCTACTGTACCCGATTCACCCTACTGTACCCAATTCACTCTAGTCTACTGTACCCGATTCACTCTAGTCTACTGTACCCGATTCACTCTAGTCTACTGTACTCGATTCCTCTAGTCTACTGTACTCTATCTCTTCTACTGTACCTGATTCATTCTAGTCTACTGTACCTGACTCCCTCTAGTCTACTGTACCTGATTCTCTCTACTGTACCTGATTCATTCTAGTCTACTGTACCTGACTCCCTCTAATCTACTGTACCTGATTCACTCCAGTCTACTGTACCTGATTCACTCTATTGTACCTGATTCACTCCAGTCTATTGACCTGATCACTCTATTGTACCTGATTCACTCCAGTCTACTGTACCTGATTCACTCTATTGTACCTGATTCACTCCAGTCTACTGTACCTGATTCACTCTATTGTACCTGATTCACTCTACTGTACCCAATTCACTCTAGTCTACTGTACCCGATTCACTATTCTACTGTACCTGATTCACTAGTCTACTGTACCCGATTCACCCTACTGTACCCAATTCACCCTAGTCTACTGTACCCGATTCACTCTATTTCCTGTACCTGATTCTCTAGCTACTGTACCTGATCTCTCTACTGTACCTGATTATTCTAGTCTACTGTACCTGACTCCCTCTAGTCTACTGTACCTAATTCACTCTACTGTACCCAATTCACTCTAGTCTACTGTACCTGATCACTCCAGTCTACTGTACTTGATTCACTCCAGTCTACTGTACCTGATTCACTCCAGTCTACTGTACCTGATTCACTCCAGTCTACTGTACCCGATTCACTCCAGTCTACTGTACCTGATTCAATCTATTGTACCTGATTCCTCTACTACCTGATTCACCTATTGTCCTGATCACTCTTACTGTACTCTGATCCCTCAGTCTACTGTACCTGATCTGCACCTCCACGTCTACTGTACCTGATTCACTCTATTGTACCTGATTCACTCTACTGTACCCAATTCACTCTAATCTACTGTACCCGATTCCTCTAGTCTACTGTACCTGATTCACTCCAGTCTACTGTACCTGATTCACTCCAGTCTATTGTACCTGATTCAATCTATTGTACCTGATTCCCTCTACTGTACCTGATTCACTCTATTGTACCTGATTCACTCTACTGTACCCAATTCACTCTAATCTACTGTACCCGATTCCTCTAGTCTACTGTACCTGATTCACTTTCTACTGTACCTGATTCCCTCTATAGTACCTGATTCACCCTAGTCTACTGTACCTTATTCACTCTAGTGTACCTGATTCTCTACTGTACCTGATTCCCTCTATTGTACCTGATTCACCCTAGTCTACTGTACCCGATTCACTCTAGTCTACTGTACCTGATTCACTCTATTGTACCTGATTCACCCTAGTCTACTGTACCCAATTCACTCTAGTCTAATGTACCTGATTCACTCAAGTCTGCTGTACCTGATTCACTCAAGTCTGCTGTACCTGATTCACTCAAGTCTGCTGTACCTGATTCACTTAAGTCTGCTGTACCTGATTCACTTAAGTCTGCTGTACCTGATTCACTCAAGTCTGCTGTACCTGATTCACTTAAGTCTGCTGTACCTGATTCACTTAAGTCTACTGCACCTGCTTCCTCATAATGACATTGACTAGACAAAGAGGTGTCAGGGGGTCACACCAACACAACCTTCAACATTCCTGAACGACCCATCCCCTGTTAGATCCTCCTGTTACCCCACTACCTAAGGCTACAGCCACAGCAGACGCATGAACACTGATTCAACCGCATATGACCTACATCATTGTCTGTTTTTGTTCGTCAAAAGTACAACTCAAGACAACTACTGTCAGACGAGTTGCATACATAAAAATAAGGACTATCTGTTCCAAATGGCACAGTATTGCGCTAAATAGGGAATAGGGTGCCATCTAACACCTGTCCAATCCCTCTATTGTTCCCTCTCCTCTAGCCAGTCACGTGTCCCTCCTCCCCCCTCTAGTCCCTAGAGCCCTGTGCCCAACAGGCCAGGAAGAGCTGCTGTGATGGCGTCATCAACATCCCCAGGCCAGCAGTTTCCATGACGCAGCAACAGCACCAGCACCTCTGCTGGAGACAGGAGACCGGAGGAGAAGGTGTGGAGGGTTGAAGAGGGGATGAGAGGAGGGGAGGAGAGGTGGAATAGAGGGAAGAGAGGTGGAACAGAGAAAATGAAGGAGGGAGAGGGGGAACAGAGAGAAGGGAAGGAGGGAGGAGGGGGGGAGGGAGGGAGGGGGGGGGGGGGGGGGGGGGGGGGGGGGGGGAGGAGGGGGGGGGGAACAGAGAGAAGGGAGAACCAGGCTAAGCTAGGCTAGGTAGAACCAGGGAGGGAGGAAGGATAAGCTAGGCTAGGTAGAACCAGGGAGTGTGGAAGGCTAAGCTAAGCTAGGTAGGGCCAGGGAGGGAAGAAGGCTAAACTAAGCTAGGTAGGGCCAGGGAGCGTGGAATGCTAAGCTAAGCTAGGTAGGGCCAGGAATGTGCTGGCTGGGGCAGAGCCAGACTTGTGTTTGTGCAGGCCCTGCTACAGTCTACCGATTGTTTTCAGGTGCTAACCGTCACCCTGACAACCCCACATACGCACAGAGCAAGAGAAAGGGGGGGAGTGAGCAGTGAGTTCCAGAGAGAGAGAGAGCTCTGTAAACTCGACACCTGAAAAAACACAAATTAAGTGTTAAAATGATCCCCAAAGTATCAGTCTGGGGATAGAGCTCAATATCAACACCCAGAAGGTCCTTAAGTCGATTCCACGATGTAACACTCAGAGGGACTCTACAGTCCTCTGTCTGCCATCCTGGGTGACCTTTAGTGATGGGGAGGAAAAATTGCTGCAGTTACACAACGGGATATAATTTTTTAGATATATCATATAATTTAGAAAATATTGCAATATTATTTTTGCACTAGTTGGCTGTACCTGCAGCAAAACTTCAGTATTTGTCCTTCATAGTTTGTTCCCCATCTTCTTTTTAAATAGGGAGCCAATTTGTTTTCAGCACTTTTAATTCCATGACTAATAAAAACTTGTTTTCTCATGGCTCTCTCTTGTCCCTCTGCAGCAGACATGTTGTTAGCAATATGTTTGGAACATCAAATTGGAATAAAATCACAGTATCAAATCGCAGTACATATAAAATCATGAGAATTGCAATACATATCATAACGACACCTAAATATCGTGATAATATCGTATCGTGAGGTCCCTGGCAATTCTTAGCCCTAGTGGACAGATGCCAGTCTGTGTCTGCTTCCCAAATTGCAACCTAAATTCTATCCAGGSGGTGTGGTTAGTGGTGTATTTTGGGGTTAATCATTTCTGTTTCTTATGTAAATACTTTTTTATGCATGCTWATGGTATTATAAGACATTCACTTTTCGCACATTGATAATGTTTGTTTATTTCGTTGCTATGGTCACCGGCGGGTGTCGCCCTTGTGYGAACGCACTAGCAACTTTGACTAGAGGGACAAGTGGGTACTCGGCAAATATCCACTCAGCCCATCCCTCTGTGTATGCAAAGTRTTTAACTCCCTCCCTGGCGATATCTGATCTGGCATCGCAAGGAATCAACTGGTATCTCTAAATTACAGTATATCACTCCAACCGACAGGAGAGAGCCAACAGTGTCTGGGAAGAAGAATAGAAGATAGAATAACTGTAGTACTCCATCATTCAAACAACACACACAAGACACAATGAGAGCAGCGTCCCTGGAGTTTGGGGTTAAGTGTGTCAAGGTAAACTTGTGTATGTCAACCTGTTCCTACACGGTACAGCAACATCTGTCTGTCATCAGGAGTCTAATCAAACCAAAACTCCTTCTGCTGCTCTACCGGCCCATCCTCATCACTACTCATCTATTGAAGTATCTGCTACCGCAACCTGCTGACAGTCTCAAACCACAATTAACTATTAAGGATCACCAACACGGCATCTAAACCGATTGGACTCCCTGCTCCAAAACTCTCCCTTCTGAATGAACGCGCTATCCAGTGCAAAGCCTGCYACATGATCTCCAGCCCAGACTACTCACTCCACCACTGCTTCAGGAGGAGTTTCATCCCAGGGGCTGCGACTATTATGAACATTCCATGTACTGTAGCTTCCTCCTGGTGGGGTACTATTTATGGCTGACTGTTTCCTGCTGTGTTTTCTAAATATTTTGTGTATGCGAGCTGTGGCAAGATTTTCCTCTTGTGGGACAATAAACCTGATTCTGATCTACACAGACACATAAACACACACCGTCCTCATGGAAACATGGTTGTCTGGTTTCTGACTGATGGTTGATGACCAACCTACTGTAAGTGACCTTACTGTCTATCGTCATGGTGTTACAGATGTGTCCTGTGCTACAGGTGGACCCAAGTCTGAAGGCTGAAGTATGTGTTTGCAGTACAGAAGTTCTGTACTGCATTGATTCATTGATTTTTGCGCTGTCAACTGTGGGACCTTATATAGACAGGTGTGTTCCTTTCCAAATCATCAGCTCAGGTGCATCTTGTTTCCATTTAACATCCTTGAGATGTTTCTAAACTTGATTGGAGTTCACCTGTGGTAAATTAAATTGATTGGACATGATTTGGAAAGAAACACACCTGTCTTTATAAGTTCCCCCAGGTGACAGTGCATGTCAGAGCAAATATCAAGCCATGAGGTCGAAGGAATTGTCCGTGGAATTGTTGTGGATTATTTGTATTATGACTTTTTAGCTCTGCATTGTTGGGAAGAGCTCATAAGCAAGCATTTCACGATTAAGTCTATTTGGCACATGTAACAAATACAATTTGATKTCGTGTAAAATACAGATTTTTTTCCAAATGTGGTTTTGGAACTRAACCTCCCTTGCACTGATCTGCTTTGTAACACCTTTTGCTTAGTTGTTTCAGTGGGCTGTCCCTCATTAACTGCTCTATAAGGAAAGTATTACCATAGTTCGCTTCTGGAGCCAGTTTTGTCAAGATGCGGACATGGAGGTATGATGTTTTAGCCATGCTGTTAGCGTTTTCTCTCTCCTCGCACTTTCTTCACAAAAGTGGCTTGCGCTGTGTCAGCTGCATGCGGGGCAGCCTGGCTAGCTACTGCCCTCTTGATAAGATTCAGACAAATTACTACAAGGACTCGATCCTCTCAATCGGTACATGACATGAAACACAGACAGAAGTACCAAAAGTAAAAAATTCTAGTACCGAACCGTTTTTCATGTTCTAGTATCGAAAAGGTACAGAAGTTTCAGTATACCGTGCAACACTACTGAAAACCCATTGGATGAGAAGGTCAGAGGGGAGGGACCTCTGGCTTTCTARTCCAATGGGTTTTGAGAAGGAGGCGAGGARRGAGGACGCAAGGAGTATGCAATTGAGATTCTCCACTGGTCTCCAGAGATGTGGACCTGCACACTCCCAATCATGGATTTGAAATGATTGGATTGGTGGAAGCATTGTCAGGGGGGAGTTTCCACCATTGTTAATCCATGACATGGAGTGTACAAGTGCACACTTCCAGKGAAGGGTGGTGAATCGGGAGGAGGATGGTGTGAGACTGGACTCTCCTCTACTCCCCACATGGGAGGGGGGGGCGAGTGTGGGTGTTACATAAGTCAATAACTCACCTGGAAACTCACACTACATACAAACACAGACACCCCCCTCCCCCTTGTGGTGTGTCAGACTTACCTAGCTGTTTCAGGAGGGAGCCATTCTCACACTGCCACCTCTCATTCTTCTTCTCTGGACTGCTTTTCCGCCGCTCCTTCCCCCTCTCCTTCACCCCGTTCTGCTTTCCCTTCTGCCCCTTCATGGTTTTCTCTGCAGAGGAAATAGAGCAACATTACAGTGCAGCCATGCATGATGYTAGAGAGAGGCAAGAGCAGGCCTCTCCTAGGATTTATTGTAGCGGGGGACTTTAATAAAGGATATCGGAGGAAAGCGCTCCCGAAGTTCTATCAACACATCTCCTGTGCTACACACGAAGAGAACAYACTTGACTATTGCTACAAGGCCTACACCCGCCCACCTTTCCTTAAACCAGAACACGCGTCCATCCTGTTTCTTCCCSCCTATAGGCAGAAACTTAACCAAGRAGCACCAGTGGTAAGGACTGTTCAACATTGGTCTGACCAAYCGGAATTCATGCTTCAAGACTGTTTTGATCACGTGGACTGGGAAATGTTCCGGCTTGCCTCTGGGAATAGTATCGACGTATACACTGACTCAGTGACTGGGTTCATCAGGAAGTGTATAGAGGATGTTGTTACCACTGTGACGAATACAACTTATCCAAACCAAAAACCATGGATAGATGGCAGCATTCACGCAAAACTGAAAGGATGAACCACCGCATTTAACCACGGCAAGGTGACTGGGAACATGGGCGTATACAAACAGACCAGCTATGACCTCCGTAAGTCAATCAAAGAAGAAAAACAACAGTACAGGGACAAAGTGGAGTTGCAATTCAAGATAATGGAATTCAACCTTGACAATCAACCGTTCTATGTCGTGGGTGATGTTGGCTTTCGCTACTGGTCGAGCACCGGTATACACTAACATTACCAAGTGCTCTATTGTCAGGATGTTGCCCTACCGGAGTYACACAGTAATAGCGTCACTGCTATTAGCTTCACAACATACTACGGAATGCCGTTTGGGTCTTTGCGTGTCAAAAAAGATACACGTCAAATAACACTATTTGACAATAACACTATTTGACGAGTTAAATAAGCTTTTAAATTGACACATCAAATAACACAGTTCTATTATAGAATGTTGTGCAAGCCAAGTGCCACCGCTACTATCAGTAGCACTGTCAAAGCTGTATAAAAAAGTCTGCAAACAAGCAAACACCGGCCACGAACGATGTGTTTACAATACAGCTTTGGTAATAAAGCATTATTTGTTTGACTGCAACTTCTGTGGTAGCTAGCTAGCTAGCTTTAGCTTGGTACCTAGCCAGCACCAATACAACCAGCCTGAAAACAATGACGAGTAGAAACTGCCGTAATTTTCACTATTCTTAGCAATGATTTAGGAATCYTTGTGAGTAAGTATTAGCTAGGTAGCCAGTTGTTGTTCGCCTATTGAAATTGAACTTCAGTTCATGAAAATAAATAGCTAACCAGCTACTTAACCCTGTTGCCCAAAGCTAACGTTATAAGCCAGCTAGCTTCACCTGGCTAGTGAAGCTTGACCTGACCGGGTTATGTGTTGTGAAGCTAGTCACAATAAGGATTAGGCACAACATTGGAATTTGCGGTTTGCCTCCAAAATAAAAGTACCTCTTTGAAAGGGATGCAGAAGGTTACAATTGGTGGAATCATGCCATATTTAGACTAGATAATGTTAAACCAGGTTGGAATGTGAAGCAATGAAAAGGGGTATCAGTCTACTCAGTGACACCCACAGAACACAGCTGTGAAGAATTAACACAAATATTAGCGTTGTAGCTCTTATCGCGGGACTGTTACTGTGTGAAATCACCTCCCCAGTCAGCCTATTGTGTGTATTGTCATTCATATTGCACTGTACAGCTTCACCTAAGGATTGTGGATCAATGAAATGGGGTAACAGTCTACTCAATACCCAATATATCTTTTCCCAACGTCCTCGTCAGAGTTATCAGATTCCAAAACATCCACGCAGTATTGTTTTTCCTCTGGAATAGTGTTCAATACACAGGTTGACAATAAATGTGGCTCAATTCACAGATGTTTCAGAGTCCCGCAATAAGAGCTACGATGGTAATGTTCTCTGGGTGTCACTGAGTAGTCTGATACCCCATGTCATTGATCAACAATCCATAGGTAAGGCTGCACAGTGAAAAAAGTATGCTCCCAATGCAATTCTAAAGTATAATAAATCCAGTGTGATTTCAACAGGTCAAATGAACAAATTATTGTCTTTTGTTGATTTTAAATAACAACATTCCAAACTCGTTTATTCAATTATGGCATAATTCTACTATCTGTATTCATTTGCATCACTGTCAATGACATACTTTTATTTTGAAGGCTAACCGGAAAGTCCGCTATTGTGGCTAATCCTTATTGTGGCTAGCTTCACATAGATGGGTTGACCACCATTAATCAAATAAGAGCTGTCTGATAAATTAGGGTTATTTTAGATGATGACACCTAGCTATATAGTTAGCTAGCTAACGATAGCTACTGAAACAGACAATGTCGATTTTCCTATGTTTTTGGGGAAGAACATTGTTTGCATCCATGAGCTAGCTAGCTTTTTTTAATGACCAGCACTGTGGGTGCGCGAGACAACTTTACCAGCTCTCATAGCATACGTATCGATGAATCGTTGACATATGAAATACGAGTGATAATGTAATCAATGTGTAATAACTATGTAAAAAATGTATGAACGTGTTAAATTATTATGTGACGTGCAGTCATATTGGTCAACAATTAGTGTTATTTGACGTGTATCTTTTTTGACATCCAAAGACACAAACGGCGTTCCATAGAAATCCTGGTTGAGAATGAAACAACTGAACAAATGAATAATAAAACAGCACAGCAAGTAAGTGAAAGAAATAGGTTTTGATTATGTTTACTGGTAATGGGGACATACGTAAATGCCAACAAAATTACTTTTTGGTCAGTGTGGTGTGTGTGTGTAACCTTTATTTACCTGGGCAAGTCAGTTAAGAACAATTTCTTATTTACAATGACGGCCTACCCTGGCCAAACCCGGACGACGCTGGGCCAATTGTGCGCCGCCCTTTGGGACTCACAATCACGGCCGGATGTGATACAGCCTGGATTCGAACCAGGGACTGTAGTGACGCCTCTTGTAATGAGATGCAGTGCCTTAGACCGCTGCGTCCATGTGTGTGTGTTAACTATTTAACTGTACTAGAATGCTTAAAAGGCCTCTAAAATTTTAAATATCGGTTATTGGTGTAAGGAAAATATTGGATATCGGTATCGGCCAAAAATGTCATATCGGTGCATCACTACTCAGTGTATATACTGCATTCAAATCCTGGCTCATCCTACAGTGCATTCAGAAAGTATTCAGACCCCTTGACTTTTTGCAAATTTTGTTACGTTACAGCCTTATTCTAAAATTGCTGGGGGAAAAATGTAATCCTCATCAATCTCTACACACAATACCCCATAATGACAAAGTGAAACAGGTTGAGAATAYTTTGCACATTTATTAAAAATAAAAAACAGAAATATCTTATTTACATAMGTATTTAGACATTAGAGCTCAGAGACAGGATTGTGTCGAGGGACAGATCTGGGGAAGGGTACCAAAAAATGTCTGCAGGATTGAAGGTCCCCAAGTACACAGTGGCCTCCATCGTTCTTAAATGGAAGAAGTTTGGAACCACCAAGATCTTCCTAAGGCTGTCCGGCCAAACTGAGCAAGGTGGAGAAGTGACTTGGTCAGGGAGGTGACCAAGAAGCGCACGGTCACTCTGACAGAGCTCTAGAGTTCCTCTGTGGAGATGGGAGAACCTTCCAGACAACCATCTCTGCAGCACTCCACCAAGCAGGCCTTTATGGTGAGAGGCCAGACGGAAGCCACTCCTCAGTAAAAGGCACATGACAGCCGCTTGGAGTTTGCCAAAAGACACCTAAGACTCAGACCATGAAAAAACAGATTCTCTGGTCTGATAAAACCAAGAGCTCTTTGGCGATGAATGCCAAGCTCACTCTGGAGGAACCATCCTAGGTGAAGCATGGTGGTGGAGCATCATGCTGTGGGATGTTTTTCACGCAGGGCGGGAGACTAGTCAGGATCGAGGGAAGAAAATGAATGGAGCAAAGGAGAGAGATCCTTGATGAAAACCTGTGACAGTGCGCTTAGGACCTCAGACTGGGGCGAAGGTTCACCTCCAACAGGACAAGACCCTAGCACACAGCCAAGACACGCAAGTGGCTTCGGGACAAGTCTCTGAATCTGAGTGGGCCAGCCAGAGGCGGACTTGAAACGCCGATGAACTATCTCGTGACAGACTTGAAATAGCTGTGCAGCGACGCTCCCCATCCAACCTGACAGAGCTTGAGAGGATCTGCAGAGAAGAATGGGGGAAACTCCCCAAATACAGGTGTGCCAAGCTTATAGCGTCATACCTAAGACTTGAGGCTGTAATCGCTGCCAAAGGTGCTTCGACAAAGTACTGAGTAAAGGGTCTGAATATTTATGTAAATGTATATCAGTATTATTTTTATTTTATACATTTGAAAAAAATTCTAAAAACCTTTTTTTTCTTTGTCATTATGGGGTATTGTATGTAGATTGATGAGGGGAAAAAAAGATTTAATTAATTTTAGAATACGGCTGTAACTTAACAAAATGTGTAAAAATGTCAAGGGGTCTGAATACTTTCCGAACGCACTGTATACTGTGTATTTAAAAACTGTATTTTCGACATAGCTCATGCTAATATTTCTACAACTGTACATTGTATTGTAGTTACATTGTTATACACACCGTATATTTATTTATATACTCGATTCTTGACATACACATACACTATATATACAAATGAGTGGATTTGGCTATTTCAGCCACACCCGTTGCTTACAGGTGTATCAAATCAAGCACACAGGGCCTCCCGAGTGGCGCAGCGGTCTAACGCTAGCTGCGTTACTACAGATACTGGTTCGATGCCGGGCTGTGTCACAGCCGGCTGCGACCGGGAGACCCATGAGGCGACATTGTCCCGGATAGGGGAAGGTTTGCCCGGCAGGGATGTCTTGTCACATCGCGCTCTAGCGACTCCTGTGGCGGCCCGGGCGAATGCACGCTGACACGGTCGCCAGGTGTACTGTGTTTCCTCCAACACATTGGTGCGTCTGGCTTCCGGGTTAAGCGTGCATTGTGTCAAGAAGCAGTGCGGCTTTGCTGGGTTGTGTTTCGGAGGACGCACGGCTCTCGACCTTCACCTCTCCCGAGTCCGTACGGGAGTTGCAGCGATGGGACAAGACTGTAACTACCAATTGGACAAACATTGGCAGTAGAATGGCCTTTCCAACAAGTCAGTTGGTCAAATTTCTGCCCTGCTAGAGCTGCCCCGGTCAACCATAAATGCTGTTATTGTGAAGTGGAAACATCTAGGAGCAACTGTACTTCAAATCTATGATACTCCCCCACTTAACATACTGCTTGACTAGTTGGGCCCAAGCTTGCTGTACAACATTAAAACCTATTCAGTCTGTCTACAAACAGGCTCTCAAAGTGCTTGATAGGAAGCCCAATAGCCATCATCACTGTTACATCCTCAGAAAGCATGAGCTCCTGAGTTGGGAAAATCTTGTGCAATACAGCACATCGCATGGAGACAACATAGGCACAGCAAGTACACTGAGGCATAACAAGTACGAGATTGTTAACATAGGACAAGCAAGACGCTGAGCATACAGCAGAGCACAACATAGAACAAATAAGGCAGCTAAGACATCATTCGTAAAGCAACAAATGTTTCCACACCTCACAAGCTCTACAGACAACAGACCAAAATGGAAGCGGCAATACACAGCTAGGGATTATGTTCAACAAATCTGATTGACCTTTAGCCATGTCTTCATGCATTTTGTGAAAAGTGTGGATATGTGGTGCAGTTATGTGTGTCTGATGGCAGTGTATTCCAGAGCATGGGAAGCGTCTCACGAGAAAGCTGGGATTTACTAAAGGGTGCTTTTCTTAAGGAACTATACAGTCACCTGCTCATGGCAGACCTTGTGGATCTGCTGTCCATAATGGTTTGGGGTTTTTCGTTTAACAAAAAATACTGAGTGGAAGGGGGAGCCAGGCCCATTTAGGGAATCTGAATACAAGACGATGAGTCGGAGTAT
>NC_036863.1:7018873-7021186 GCF_002910315.2 Salvelinus sp. IW2-2015 | reverse complement strand
AAAAAGCATAAGACATCATTCGTAAAAGCAACAAAATGTTTCCACACCTCACAAGCTCTACAGACAACAGACAACAAAATGGAAGCGGCAATACACAGCTAGGGATTATGTTCACAAATCTGATTGACCTTTAGCATGTGCTTCATGCATTTTGTTGAAAAGTGTGTGATATGTGGTGCAGTTATGTGTGTCTGATGGCAGTGTATTCCAGAGCATGGGAAGCCTCTCACGAGAAAGAAAACGGGATTTACTAAAGGGTGCTTTTCCTAAGGAACTATACAGTCACCTCTCATGGCAGACCTTGTGATTCTGCTGCCCATCATGGTTTGGGTTTTGCTTTAACAAAAAATACTGAGTGGAGGGGGAGCCAGGCCATTCTAGGGATCTGGTGTGAAGAGTAGAAGACATGAAAGTCGCGAGTATTGCACAAGATTTATACCACTCAGAGGGTATTTAGCTCATGCTTTCTGACGCGATCAGTGTTAAACGAGTGAGATGAGCTATTGGGACTTTCCTATTCAAGCCACTTGATGTGTGATGGATGCGCTGGTTGTTGTGTGTAGGATGCAGTAGGTTCTATGTTGCTCTGTCTGTATGCTACGTCTTGCTTGTCCTATGTTGCTCTGTCTGTATGCTATGTCTTGCTTGTCCTATGTTGCTCTGCGTGTGCTCACTGTTCAATGATTGTTTAAATTGTAATTGTTTTTAATAACCTGCCCAGGGACTGCGGTTGAAAATTAGCCGGCTGGCTAAAACCGGCACCTTTACTGAAACGTTGATTAATGTGCACTGTCCCTGTAAAAATAAAATACACTCAAACAACGGCTCAGCCACGAAGTGGTAGATCACACAAGCTCACAGAACGGGACCACAGAGTGCTAAAGTGCGTAGAAATAGTCTGTCCTCGGTTGCAACACTCACTACCGAGTTCCAAACTGCCTCTGGAGGCAACGTCAGCACAAGAACTGTTCGCCGGGAGCTTCATGAAATGGGTTTCCATGGCCGAACAGCCGCACACAAGCCTAAGATCACCATGCGAAATGCCAAGCGTCAGCTGGATTGGTGTAAAGCTCGCCGTCATTGGACTCTGGAGCAGTGCAAACGCACAGAGAGATGAATCACCATCTGGCAGTCCGATGGACGAATCTGGGTTTGGCAGATGCCAGGAGAATGCTACCTTCCTGAATGCATGGTACCAACTGTAAAGTTTGGTGGAGGAAGTTTCCCTTAGTTCCAGTGAAGGGAAATCTTAATGCGGCAGCATATAATGACTTTCTAGACAATTCTGTGCTTCCAACTTTGTGGAAACAGTTTGGGGAAGGCCCTTTCCTGTTTCAGCATGACAATACCCCTGTGCACAAAGCGAGGTCCACACAGAAATGGTTTGTCGAGATCGGTGTGAAAGAACTTGACTGTCCTACACAGAGTCCTGACCTCAACCACATCGAACACCTTTGGAATGAATTGGAACGCCGACTGCGAGCCAGATATGCCACCAATGCTCCTTATAGGACACATCACTGCACTCTATACTCCTCTGTAAACTGGTCATCACTGTATACCCGTCACAACACCCACTGGTTGATGCTTATTTATCAAACCCTCTTAGGCCTCACTCCCCCTTATCTGAGATACCTACTGCAGCCCTCCACATAAAACACCCGTTCTGACAGTCACATTCTGTTAAAGATCCCCAAAGCACACACATTCCTGGGTTGCTCCTTTTTTCAGTTCGCTGCAGCTAGCGACTGGAACGAGCTGCAGAAAACACTCAAACTGGACAGTTTTATCTCAATCTCTTCATTCAAAGACTCAATCATGGACACTCTTACTGACAGTTGTGGCTGCTTTGCGTGATGTATTGTTGTCGCTACCTTCTTGCCCTTTGTGCTGTTGTCTGTACCCAATAATGTTTGTACCATGTTTTGTGCTGCTACTATGTTGTGTTGCTACCATCTTGTTGTCATGTTATGTTGCTACCATGCTGTGTTGTCATGTGTTGCTGCCATGCTATGTTGTTATCTAGGTCTCTCTTTATGTAGTGTTGTGGTGTCTCTCTTGTCATGATGTGTCTTTTGCTCTATATATATATATATATTTATTTTTTAATCCTAGACCACGTCACTGCAGGAGGCCTTTTGGTAGGCCATTATTGTATATGAGAATTTGTTCTTAACTGACTTGCCTAGTTAAATTTACATTTAAGTCATTTAGCAGACGCTCTTATCCAGAGCGACTTACAAATTGGTGCATCTAACTCTTTTAAACACCTGAAACCCACCTCTTTAAGGAATACCTAGGATAGGATAAAGT
>NC_036863.1:7010494-7013496 GCF_002910315.2 Salvelinus sp. IW2-2015 | reverse complement strand
GGTGATTGACTCCGCTGACCTGGCGTCGTGAGGGAGTTTGTTCCACCATTGGGGTGCCAGAGCAGCGAACAGTTTTGACTGGGCTGAGCGGGAAAAATAAGGGTTAAATAAAATACATCTGCTAAACTGTGTACATGACCAGTACATTTTGATTTGATATTTCTCTCATGTTAGAGGGTAGATCAACTCCAATTGTTTTACTGACTGGCTGTACCCTTGGGGACATACTGTCTGCATACCACATGGCACCCTATTCCTTATATAGTGCAGGGCTGCAGTCAAAAGTAGTGCACTATATAGGAAATAGGGTGCCATTTGGAACCCAGATGTTTTGCGCAGCAGTTAAATAGAGTTACATAAAGTATACATAGTCAAATACTGAGTAGGATACATTGCAGTCAATGTTTGATTTCATTATTGTAAACTACATTGGGTGGTCATTCACATCCTCATGTGTGGAAAACATTCAGAAGTCATTATAAATATAAACCTGGTAGTTTGGGTCCTAGATGCTATGTATAATCAGACTATATACCACGGGTATGATGCAAAAATACTTGTTTACTGTTCTATTTATGTTGGTAACCAGTTTATAATAGCAGTAAGGCACCTGGGGGTTTGTGTTATATGGCCAATATACCAAGGGCTGTATCCAGGCACGCCGCTTCGCGTTGTGCATAAGAACAGGTCTTAGTCGTGGTATATTGGCCAATAACACACCCCCCCCCAGGCCTTATTGGTTAATTAGTCTCCCGAAGCCACCTGAACCCAGAATGGCTTCTATTACCCCACTAGCAGGACTAATGGTTTTGATGATAGAAACATCCCATAACCTGGCAGAACAAAATGAGAAACATCCCATAACCTGACAGACCAAAATGAGAAACATCCCATAACCTGACAAAACAAAATGAGAAACATCCCATAACCTGACAGACCAAAATGAGAAACATCCCATAACCTGAMAGACCAAAATGAGAAACATCCCATAACGTGATWAGACCAAAATGAGAAACATCCCATAAACTTTTCGCACTTCGCTCCGCAGGTAGTATAACTTTTCATTACATTTCATTATAGTACAACGGTTTGATTTGTCTGATCTTAGCAATTTCTTCTTAGCTAGCTACATAGCCGTCTTTGTAKCAAAGATAATTGTGTAGTTTAGCGTAATTATCGTAATTCGTCGTCCTAACGTCGTCCTAACGTAGTCAACACTGCTATCTAGCCAGCAGCTAGCCAGCTAGCCAACGTCCACCGTCTACCGAATAGCAGCACTGTAGAAACTATTACATTCGTCCCAACGTAACGACATTTCCTCTGCCCAGATCGTAGAATCTGCATATCATTTACAGATCAGGATGAAACTACTCCAAAGTGTCAAAACTGCAAAATATTGTCTGTGGAGTATAAAATACTTATCTGCAAGCGAAAACCTGAGAATGTGGCCCGGGAAGTTTGGACATATATATATTTAATCTGTTTTCCCCTCCGCTCTCCTCGCTCTCTCCACTGGCTTCCAGTTGAAGGCGATGCTTGCTACACCGCCTACTACATTTAAAAGGGGTTCAAGAACCACAGAGTGCTCGTTCTTCGCCATATCGGTAGTTGCGATGCGGGAACGGCACCTCCGTGCGTTCAGGGCTCGCTTGAATCAGGACGTCACTCTTCCAGACAAAACTAAGGTCATCCTCGGGCCTTTTCATATTTTGAAAACGCTACGCGTGTAGGTGTTTCCTGACTTTAAGGCTCCAGCTACCGCCGTCTGTAGCGAACGTACATGCTTCCACCGCTAGCAGCCTGCGCGGCGAGAGAGGGCCGCAGTCACACCAACTGTTCGCTGCCTCTGGCACACCATTTTCCTTTTTGTCTCTCCTATAATGGATGGATAACATAGACAACCTTCAGCGACTTATGACGGCGCCAGGCCGGTGAAAGACAGGGACAGAGAATTTCACTAACGCGTACTCTGTTTTAACCAAAGCGAAGAAACCTTGTATGACACGGATTCGCACTTCTTTTAATAGGAAACTACACCTTAAGGATTAGCTGATAGTATTCAAGTAATAGCCTCTAACACGACATCCCCTTACGGTACTTTTTGGATTTGTTCAAACGGAACAACGGCTTTGGTTTTCCTACAATAATGCGAACCCAAATCGCGTTTTTTTGTGATAAAAAGTAATATTTATCGAATACAATAACACAGACAAAAGAACAGTTTGTTGTGTAACTGGGAGTCGTGCGAGTGGGAAACTCCGAAGATTACAAACGGAGCGATTCTTTTATTGCTTTTCTGCGTTTCTTTTGACCAAGTACTACGCTATATATAGAGGCAATGTTGTAGCATGATTGAACATCCTTCAAACCACGCTTAGAGGTATATTGCTATGCTATCTATGTGGTAAAAAGTGTTATTTGTTTCCTACCGGAATCCTGGGACATCAAAGGTGAATGCACCAACTTGTAAGTCGCTCTGGATAAGAGCGGTCTGCTAAATGACTTAAATGTAATGTAAATGTAAAATGTAAACTGACAGACCAAAATGGAAACCCCCATAACCTGACAGAACAAAATGAGAAACATCCATAACCTGACGACCAAAATGAGAAACACCCCATAACCTGACAGAACAAACTGACAAACCGTCCTCACTTAACAGAACCAGTCCTACCACCGCAAGGGAAAGGAAGTGTGTGTGTGGTTTCCCTGGTGGGCAGGTTGAGTAAACCCAATAAATCCCTCACGTCAACAACTTCAATATCTCTAATCCCAGTTCGTGTGTAGACACCGAAAACACACCAACACACACGCGGAAGTATTCACATGTATGGATGCACGCTCACACACAAGCACACTTTCAGTAAATATACAACTGCACTAACACACACACACACACACACACACACACACACACACACACACACACACACACACACACACACACACACACACACACACACACACACACACACAACACAACCCACACAACAGAAGAGAGC
>NC_036863.1:7002934-7010469 GCF_002910315.2 Salvelinus sp. IW2-2015 | reverse complement strand
TTAACGGAAGCACTTGATTAGTGTAGTGTTAGTCTACCATAGTTGTCTTTGCTGTCTTCCGGTACCAAGTAATGTGAGTTAGAGTGTGTATTTAGGAGGATTATCGGTAAATTACGAGGGTTGCTTAGGCCAGCTATTTGTCGTCCCTCTAAACGTAGGAAACACAGCTAGCTAGCCAACAGCTGCAACTCTAACCGAAGGGAGCAGCACTGTAGAAACTACTCTTCAACGGACGACTTGATGTAGGTGATTGCTAGCTACATAGTGTCTTTGCTGTCTCGTTATCCAATAATTGTGTAGATTAGAGTATATCGTATTTTACCGAGGTATAAGCCTACTATTTGTCCTCTTAACTAGAACACTTGCTAGCTAGCCACAGCTAGCCAGTTAGCCAACGTTTACCGTCTAACCGAATAGCAGCACTGTAGAACTATTACATTACAACCGGAACGAACTGGTTAGTGTAGTGTTAGCTACTACATAGTTGTCTTGGCTGTCAATAATTGGTGGTATTTTGGATAATTGTCGAGGTTCACTAGCCAGTTACCGAGGGCTACCTAGCCAGCTACACTTTCAAAACAATCAAACAACGCAGCCACTGCTAGCAGCCTACTTAGCAGCAACTGTATCATTTTAGGTCAATAAGATCTTCTGCAAGTAAGTTAACTTCTTGAACATTCGAAGACGATGTAGTCCACTTTCATTCCAATTCCTTTTGCATTAGGCGTAGCCTCTTCTGACCTGTCAACATGTTGTCTGTCTATCCTCTTCTCTCTCTCCTCTGCACAGACCAACAAACGCTCACACCGCGTGCGCTTGCTGGTGTCCAGCGCGCACGACCCACGTGGAGTTCCATGGTCTTCGGCAGCCTCTGGAACTGCATCTCGGCCAACAGGCAGAGTTCATCTCAGCCTATGCTTCCTCCAGTCCTCGACTTCTTGCACTGACGAAAGATGGATACACAGATAACACTGGCTACTCCTAATGCTCTCTCCTCGTCTGCCCACGTGTTCCTCGCACACCCCGAGAGCTTCTGGTCAGCGGGGTGGTGGCACTGGATCCTCATCTCTCAAGTGGACATTCTCTCTTCTCACCTGACCATCTGTCATCTGTCACCGTTACAGCCCTTTTCAAGCTTAACACTTATCATTTATGCCCCCATTCCTCAATGAGCTCGATGCGTTGTAAGCTCCTTTCCTGAGGATGGTCACCTCTCACGTTTCTGGGGCGACTTTCACCTCCCCGTCTACTTTGATGCATTCTCTTCTGCCTCCTTCTTTCCACTCCTCTCCTCTTTTGACCTCACCTTCACCTCCCCCCTTTCTGTTTGTCATCTTACTTATACAATACCATCTCGTCCAGTTTGGTGGGGCTTTCATGGCTTCTTTCTCGGTTTTTCTGTTC
Source organism: Salvelinus sp. IW2-2015 (assembly GCF_002910315.2). Classification (NCBI taxonomy): domain Eukaryota; kingdom Metazoa; phylum Chordata; class Actinopteri; order Salmoniformes; family Salmonidae; genus Salvelinus; species Salvelinus sp. IW2-2015. Next base: position 7,009,065 of record NC_036863.1, on the reverse strand, counting down.
CCTGTTTTTGCTTGTCTTAGGGGTATTGTTGTAATTGCTGAGGATAACTACTTGTATATTTTAAAATAAGGCTGCTAACGTAAAAAATGTGGAAAGATAGTAGTTGATATTGAATTAGTTACTTATTAACGATATGTGCTAGCGATTTCTGTATAGTGGTTTTTTAGGTACTCTATCTTATGGTCTATACATTAATAAGGTCTTTATGCAGCTTGTTTTTGGGGGATAACCATTTGTGATCATTGGGAAGTGTGATGAAATTGCCCTTCACCTAAGAATGAAATAATATCTTGCTATAGGAGTTGTTTTGCTCTCTATGGAGGTGCTGCTTAATTTGATTAGGGCTTCTAGTATTTTTTTGTGTCAAACTGTACTCATCAAGAGATGGTCCGCTTGACGGCGCGAGGTGCTTGGACAACAGAACCACTCGCTCGAGTGTGTACTGACAATGTGGAAACATCTGTAGCAGACATTGCCCGGTGAAGAGGGATTGCATGTAGCGCCTGCATTCCCAGCCAATCGTGCGTGGCCGAAATGAAGATAGGGCTGCTCCACAGGCTGTTTATGCATGCTTGGTTCTCAGATAGGTTGGTTTAAACTGAAGGAGCGATTATACAAAGGATCTCAGACATGGTTGATGGCAGGTTATCATGAGCTACACCTTTGGTGGAAAAACTGCTGAATCGTAAAAAGAAGGTTATAAAGTGAAATGTGTATTGATCTAGTTGGAGGAGTAGCCGGACATAGCAGCGGAGGCCACTTAGATCAAGGGCAAGGGCTGGATCAGTCTAGAAATCGATAGAACAGAGTTGTCTCGTTTATGTGTTGACGACATGATAGAGGCCTGGGGAGGAGGTATGGAGGAGGGGAGCCGGGCTCATTGTAGTGGCTGAACAAATAAATGGGAACAGTTAACAGTTACAACAGTTCCAAACTGATGATTACCATACCATTTAATGTCTATGTTCGCATTAAAACGTGGAGGCCGTCCATCTTGTTGCCTCAGGCAGCTCCTGGCTCTGGTGTATCGCCTTTCCAGTTCCTTAGAGACATCAATTTTCCAGGGATGCAACACTGAGAAAACAGTTAAATTGAACCATATAAAATTGGTTGGTGTGTTTAGTCTAACAAGACATGCCAGGTGCGGCAACTTGGGGCAGAAGAAACGGAGACGCTCAGGGTTGCTGTAGATTGGTTGACACAATGTTTTAAACTATATCTCTTGTCTCAAATGTTTATTGAAAACATAGATTTACATTGGGGATGTTCACATGCGCACTGTTGTTCTGTCTCTCATAATACATATTACAGTTTTGGTGGGTTCTAGCTAGCTAGGCGAATTTGAGCCCCATACTTAATTTAGCATTGACATGATAATAAGTCAACACCTGAAAAACAAGACATGGTAAGCAAGAAGCGAAGATACAGCTAGGACACGAGCGCACCCTACGAGGTTGATACACACATAGCGCAATGCTGTTCTTTGGTAATTGTGCTAGCATGATCCTGACCGTTATCAAAATTCCATAACAAACTGCATGGATTCGTTTTGGTGACTTTGTCAGCCAATCCGCGTCTCATAAGAAAAAATTAGTGTTTAGGTGAGGTAATAAAGTTATTTGATATGGGAAACCACTGATGTGGTACTCATGTCCGTATTAAACCACATTTTGCATTCCTAAATGTATATAGCCATAATACTAGTACCAGTCTTTAAAGAAGATTGGACACATTTTTTAATTTTTTTAGACTATTTTTCTACTGTTGTTGAATGAATAGTGGAAAGACATCTCAAAACTTGCATGAAATAACGCACCTAATGGAATCTATGGTAGTACCCATAAAAAAGGTGTTAAGACAAATCCAAATTATTTTTAGATTTTAGATTCTTCAAAGTAGCCTACCCTTTTTGGCTTGGAAATGACAGCTTTGGCACATCTCCTCTTTGGAATCTCTCAACATGTTTTTCCCACCTGGAATGCTTTGTGTCCAAAGTTTTGAAGGAGTCCCATTATATTTGCCTTGAGGCACTTTGTTTGACTAGGCTTTTTCCCTTCACTCTAGCAGTCCAACTCATCAAACCATCTGTCAATTGGGTTGGTAGGTGCGGTTGGATCTTGTGGATGGCCCAGGGTCAAATGATTGCAGTCTAAACGTCACCGATCTTCTCTCTTTTGGTCAAATAGCCCTTCAGCAGCCTGGAGGGTCTGTGTTTGGGTTCCAGTTTCTGTTGAAAACAATGATAGTCTTTTCCACTTAGCGCAAACCAGAATGGGAAATGGCTTTTTGATGCACAGAATGCTGTTGTAGCCATATTGGCTGGTTTTAAGTTTGTCTTGAATCAATGCACTGACAGTGTGCACAAGTAACGCAGAGCCCCACACATCACACTCCTCTCCATGCCTTCAAGGTGGGGAACGTTCACACATGCGGATAGTCCATCCATTCAACCATTAATCGCTGTTGGGGTCTCAGATAAGACACGGCGGTTTAGAAACCAAAATCTCAAATTTTGGACCTCATCAGCCAAAGGGCAGATTTCAGGCGGTCTAATGTCATTGCTTTTGTGTTTCTTGGGTCCAAGCAAAGCCTCTCTTATTATTTGGTGTCCTTTTTAGTAGTGGGTTTTCTTTTGCAGCAATTCAATCATGAAAGGCCTGATTCACTACAAGTCTTCCTCCTTAACAGTTGGATGTTGGAAGATGTGTCTGTTACTTGACTCCTGTGGGAGAATTTATTTGGGCTTGCAATCCTGAGTTAACTATTAATGAAATTAATCCTCTGCGCGAGGTGAAAACTCTGGTCCATCCATTTCCTGTGGCGGTCCGTCATGAAGGCCCAGTTTCATCATAGTGGCTTTTGCTGGTTTTTTGCTACATGCCCCTTGAAAACATAACTTAATTTTCAAAAGTTCTGGAATGTTCGGATTGAATGACTTCTTGGTCTTAAGTAAAATGATGGATTTGTTGTTTCTCTTTGCTTTATTTGAGCTGTTCTTGCATAATATGGACTTGGTCTTTTACCATAATATTAGGGCTAGTCTTCTGTATACCCCCTCCCTTGTCACAGCACAATGGGATTGGGCTTTCAACCACATTAAGGAAAGAAAATTCCAAAATTAGAACTTTTGTAACAAGGCACACCTGTTAATTTAAATGCATTCCAGGTGATTACTCAATAATGAAATGCTGGATTAAAGAGAATGCCAAGAGTGTTGCAATAACTGTCATCAAGCAAAGGGTGGCTAGCTGAAGAATGTCAAATATTAAAATATATTTAGATTGTTTAACACTTTTTTGGTTACTACACGATTCCATAATGTGGGTTTATTTAAATAGTTTTTGATGTCTTCACTTATTATTCTAGCAATGTAGAAACATTAGTACAAATAATAAAACTTTGAAAATGAGTAGTTGTGTCCAAACTTTTTGGGACTGTACTGGCTATATACTACACTGAACCCCCAAAAATGCAACATGCAGCAATGTCACGATTTTTAACTGGAGTTACAGTTCATAAATAAGGAATCAAGTCAATTGAAATAAATCATGGCCCTATTTAATGATTAAACACGACTGGGAAATGCCAAGATATGCATCTGTTGGTTCCAGTAATACTTTTAAAACGTAGGGGGTGGGTGGGTTATAAAAAACGCTTCAGTATCTTGATGTGACCACATTTTGCTAGCAGCAAATCTGCATCACATCAGTTTTGAATCATGCTTTGGTTGACTGTGGCTGTGGAATGTTTTGTCCCACTCTTCTTCATGGCTGTGGGAAGTTGAATGGATATTTGCGGAACTGGAAGACGCCGTCATAACACGTCGATCCAGAGCATCCAAACATGCTCATGGTTGACAATGTTGGTAGTTAATCAGCATGGCAGAACTAGAATTTTTCAGGTTCCGGAATTGTGTTAAAGAATTTTTGCGAATGGGGTTGGCAATATGCATGCTGAAAAACATGAGGTGATAGCGGCGGATGAATGAACAACCTCAAAGGTCTCAGCGACGGTTATCTCTGTGGATGCAAATGGCATCGATAATGCAATTGTGTTCATTGTTCCGTAGCTTATGTCTGCCCATACACAGAACCCACCGCCACCCATGGCGCACTCTTTGGTTTCAGAGGTTTGACATCAGCAAACGCGCGCTCACGTGCCACCAGACGCCATCACGCCGTCTGCATCTGCCCGGTACAGTTGACAGGATTTCATTCGTGAAGGGTACACTTCCTCCAGGTGCCAGTTAAGCCATTTGGAAAGGTGGACAATTGCCACTGAAGTCTGTTACGATGCAAACTGCAGTCAGGTCAAGACCTTGCGGGTGAGGACGTACGAAACAAAGACGTTTTTCTGATAGTTTTTGTGCATGAAATTCTTCAGATTTTTTTGCCCCAAAGGCATAGTTTTTCCTCGCTGTCCGATGGTTTGGTCCCTTTGCACACTCCCCTAAACTTGAGATATCTGGCGGCATTGTGTTGTGTGACATTATCTTGCACATTTTTAGAGTGGGCCTTTTTGTTTTTTTCCAGCCAACAAGGTGGCAACTGTTTGTAATGATATGCTGTTTTAATCAGCTTCTTGATATGCACAACTGTTCAGGTGGAATGGATTATCCTTGGCAAGGACAATTAAATGCTCACTAACAGGGATGTTTACAAATGTATGCACAAAATTTTGAAGAGAATTAAGCTTTTTGTCAATATGGAAGTGTTTATAACATGTGAAGTGGTTTTGTGTTTTAGAGTGTGTGGGTGTTCCTGGCGTACAAAGTTGGATGTAAGTGGGCAGTGGGTGTGCAATGGTGGAGATGTGACCAAATGGCGTAGCCCACCAGATCTGATTGCAGCAGGATGTTTTCCTGGTCCAGAAGGCAGCACCTCAACCACCCAAGTGGCCAGCAGCCAGGTCCAAACAGCGTCCCGGCAGATTGCACCTACCAAAACACATTCACTTCGTAAAACAGCGTGTAAAACACACAAAACATACAGATACAGCAGGCAACAATGCAAAGTGCAGAAAGTCTAGTGTTTTGCCTTAAGGAAATGTCACAGCTGCATGTCGATGTCTACCTCTGTAACACACAATAACTCATGAAAGAGAGAGAGAAACATAGCATGTGCACCCTGCTGGGAAACCGTCCCACAACGCAGAGGGGCTTCAGTCAGCGTTTAATTTGTTAAAATTTTACCTTTATTTAACTAGGCAAGTCAGTTAAGAACAAATTCTTATTTTCAATGATGGCCTCGGAACCGTGGGTTAACTGCCTTGTTCAGGGGCAGAACAACAGATTTTTACCTTGTCAGCTCGGGGATTCRATCTTGCAACCTTTCGGTTACAAGTCCAACGCTCTAACCACTAGGCTACCTGCCATCTATGAAGGCCCTTATTGTTGGGGGACATGATTTACCACGCTCCCGCTGCTTAGTGGAGCGGGCGGCGTGCACGCCAGGCTTCCTCTCATGTTGGTTATAATAGAGGCTGAAGTGTGGGGGCACTGGGGTGTACTGTACTGTGTGGAGCTACCACTGGCCTCCTTCCCTCACACTTCCCCTAACATGGAGGAGCAGGACATGCATGAGAGGACCTGAGTGGTACCTCACTGTGTCCTCCCGGTGGGTTGTGTTTCACACTGAGGCTACCCATGGTGTGTGTATACCCGTCTGTCCATGTTGTTTTAAAAATCTGTTGTGTGGGTGTGTGCCTGAACACAGTGTCGGTAAGTGTTTGTGTGTGACTGTGAATAGGATAGAGTATATATTAATGAGTGATACGTTGGCTATTTGTGTGAAAAACTCATCCTCTCTGCAACAGTCCAACTTGGAGAGACATTTTAAAATATTGTTGTCAGTTCAGTTGCATTTCTCTCTCTCTCTCTCCTTCCTTTTCTCTGCTCTCTCTTTCTGTCACTTCTTCCTTTTCTCTGMTCTCTCTTTCTGTCATTTCTTCCTCTTCTCTGCTCTCTCTGTCACTGCTTCACTACTCTCTCTCTGTCACTTCTCCTTCTCTGATCTCTCTGTCACTTCTTCTCTACTCTCTCTGTAACTTCTCTGCTCTSTCTTTCACTGCTTCTCTGCTCTCTCTGTCTCTCACTTCTCTGCTCTCTCTGTCACTTCTTCTCTACTCTCTCT
>NC_036863.1:6984802-6999134 GCF_002910315.2 Salvelinus sp. IW2-2015 | reverse complement strand
ACCCAAACAAGGGCACTGCGTTCATCCACCTCTGGCTTGCTCGCCTCCCTACCTCTGAGGAAGTACAGCTCCCGCTCAGCCCAGTCAAAACTGTTCGCTGCTCTGGCACCCCAATGGTGGAACAAACTCCCCCACGACGCCAGGTCAGCGGAATCAATCACCACCTTCCGGAGACACCTGAAACCCCACCTCTTTAAGGAATACCTAGGATAGGATAAAGTAATCCTTCTAACCCCCCCCCCCCTTAGAGTTAGATGCACTATTGTAAAGTGGTTGTTCCACTGGACATCATAAGGTGAATGCACCAACTTGTAAGTCGCTCTGGATAAGAGCTCTGCTAAATGACTTAAATGTAATGTAAATGTAAAATGTAAACTGACAGACCAAAATGAGAAACATCCCATAACCTGACAGAACAAAATGAGAAACATCCCATAACCTGACAGACCAAAATGAGAAACACCCCATAACCTGACAGAACAAACTGACAAACCGTCCTCACTTAACAGAACCAGTCCTACACCGCAAGGGGAAAGGAAGTGTGTGTGTGGTTTCCCTGGTGGGCAGGTTGAGTAAACCCAATAAATCCCTCACAGTCAACAACTCAAATTCTCTAATCCCAGTTCGTGGTAGACACCGAAAACACACCAAACACACACGCGGAAGTATTCACATGTATGGATGCACGCTCACACACAAGCACACTTTCAGTAAATATACAACTGCACTAACACACACACACACACACACACACACACACACACCACACACACACACACACACACACACACACACACACACACACACACACACACACACACACACACACACACACACAGAGAGAGAGAAACATAGCATGTGCACCCTGCTGGGAAACCGTCCCACAACGCAGAGGGGCTTCAGTCAGCGTTTAATTTGTTAAAATTTTACCTTTATTTAACTAGGCAAGTCAGTTAAGAACAAATTCTTATTTTCAATGATGGCCTCGGAACCGTGGGTTAACTGCCTTGTTCAGGGGCAGAACAACAGATTTTTACCTTGTCAGCTCGGGGATTCAATCTTGCAACCTTTCGGTACAAGTCCAACGCTCTAACCACTAGGCTACCTGCCATCTATGAAGGCCCTTATTGTTGGGGGACATGATTTACCACGCTCCCGCTGCTTAGTGGAGCGGGCGGCGTGCACCGCCAGGCTTCCTCTCATGTTGGTTATAATAGAGGCTGAAGTGTGGGGGCACTGGGGTGTACTGTACTGTGTGGAGCTACCACTGGCCTCCTCCCTCACACTTCCCCTATCATGGAGGAGCAGGACATGCATGAGAGGACCTGAGTGGTACCTCACTGTGTCCTCCCGGTGTTGTGTTTCACACTGAGGCTACCCATGGTGTGTGATACCCGTCTGTCCATGTTGTTTTAAAAATCTTGTGTGGGTGTGTGCCTGAACACAGTGTCGGTAAGTGTTTGTGTTTGACTGTGAATAGGATAGAGTATATATTAATGAGTGATACGTTGGCTATTTGTGTGAAAAACTCATCCTCTCTGCAACAGTCACACTTGGAGAGACATTTTAAAATATTGTGTCAGTTCAGTTGCATTTCTCTCTCTCTCTCTCCTTCCTTTCTCTGCTCTCTCTTTCTGTCACTTTCCTTTTCTCTGATCTCTCTTTCTGTCATCTTCCTCTTCTCTGCTCTCTCTGTCACTGCTTCACTACTCTCTCTCTGTCACTTCTCCTTCTCTGATCTCTCTGTCACTTCTTCTCTACTCTCTCTGTAACTTCTCTGCTCGTCTTTCACTGCTTCTCTGCTCTCTCTGTCTCTCACTTCCTGCTCTCTCTGTCACTTCTTCTCTACTCTCTCTGTAACTTCTCTGCCTCTCTTTCTGTCACTTCTCTGCTCTCTCTTTCTGTCACTTCTCTGTCTCTCACTTCTCTGCTCTCTCTGTCACTTCTTCTCTACTCTCTCTGTAACTTCTCTGCGCTCTCTCTCTCTCACTTCTCTGCTCTCTCTCTCTCACTTCTCTTCTTCTCTCTTTCTCCTCTTCTCTGCTCTCTCTCTCTCTCTTCTCTGCTCTCTCTCTCACTTTCTCCTTCTCCTGCCTCTCTCTCTCTCACTTCTCCTTCTCTGCTCTCTTCAATATGATTGCCTCGTCAGGTTCGCAAAGGGATTCGTCTTTTCGAAGTGTGTGATTCATTTCCTCTCTTCCTGGGCTTGCTCAGCTGCGGTATGTGTGTGTGTGATGCACAGTGTCCCACTTCTTACCTGCGCTCGTTAGCGCGAAACCACAGAGCCTTTTTCTTTCACACTTCCTCTCTTTCTTTCACACTTCCTCTCACGCTCCCTCAGCCCCAGAGTTCCCTCTCGACACACACACAGAGAGATACACGATCAGATATCCCAAACACAAGCCACCATCAACTGCAGTGTAGGGTTGTGGTTGAGAGAAACAGACACAGGATGTACAAGTACATTACCTTCTCACTACATTGATACATACAGAATTACACTGCTGTGGCTTCCTTCCTGTGATAACCTGAACAAGGGTGAGCTCAGGACAGCAGTATGTGGCCCTGTTCTAATACTTTCAAAACGCACCCTTCTTCCGATCTTCCTTGTCCAATACCTTAAACATGTATCCTTTCCTCCTTGATGTAATAGGTAATGGAATGGACCCTTCGTAATGGATTAGTGAAAATTTCAGGGTTCCATTCCATTCCCATATGACTACAAGGAAGGAAGGAGGGAAGGATGCATGTGTAAAGTATTGGGTCTGTAGAGGCAGATGGGCAGGGCCCTCCCTGATTTGCAATGCCTACAGGGACAGCTGCTCTTCAACTATGGCTGTGTTCAGCCCTAAAAGCATGTGACTCACTCGAGTGGCTTACTCTAAGGACGAGACAGACAGATACAGAGCAGTATTTTTTCACTGTGGGAGCTGAGACCCAGACATGGCCTGCGTCCTATATTAGCATCCTATTCCCTACATAGTGCACTTATTTTGACTGGGGGGGGGGGGTCTACATGACTAGYGCTGTGGCGGTCACGAAATTTCGTCAGCCGGTGATTGTCAAGCAAATAACTGTCAGTCTCACGGTAATTGACCGTTAATCAACATAAACACATTCAGTATCTCCTGGCTTCCACACACTGATGCAGACCTCTGGAACATCTACATTTTAAAAAGTCTAAGAAATGCATGTAATAAAGCTTACACCTTCACAATAAATCCATTCTTTATTTTAGACAGGTATAAAGAAACGTGATATGATTTTTTTGTGTGTCTATTTCAGAAGAACAGAATAGCATACTCTGAGTTGTCCTTATGTTAGGTCCTGATCTGGCTATGCCATGTCTGTGGGCTACACGAGTACATTTAGCAGACAGGATTTGCTTAGAATTCCGTGGCATTATCTTACACTATTTTATAGTATGAAGAGTACAATTGAACATAGCTGAATAAAATAGAAAGGATATTTTCTCCAAACTATTTGAGGGAGTGTGCACATGCGGCTATTCTGTGTTGAGCGATTAACAAAGAAATAGGTTCTCCTATATGCTTAATTTAGAGTTATTAATGTAACTTAGTTGTTCTACAAATGTTGGGCTATATGTTTTGATTTTTAACACATTGTAAGGCTGTATTATGAGACTCTAATGATGATTTGAAAAAAGTTCTGCTTTGTTTTTTTGCGCAGGCTGTACACACTTCGACAGTCTCTCATTCACAATTTGAGAAGCACTTGATAATGCCTCGAATTTCCCGACGGCATCCCCTTTGCGTGGACATAATGCACCCTAAAAAAATCCATGCCTTTTGGAACCCTCCTCCCTAAATACTGCCCGCTCCGAAGCACCTCATCTCACTCACATGGCTCTCCATCACGTGATCGGGTCTTTCTCACAGGCTACAAGTGAAGACAGACACATCGGGGACGCAACTGCGCGCGTCCATATCCAATTCTGAGGTGCATATTGAAGATATTGGAACAACTGTCCACGTTAACTTTTTGTCTGCCAACATGATGAGTAGGCCTAACGAACAGCAAAAAAAAAATGGCCTACGTCAATCTACTATCCCCAGTAGTACAAAAGTCAACCTATTCTATTCTGTGCAATAAATAAATATTCCAAACATAGTCTGGGACAGTTGTGGGATGCAGTAGATCCTAAATTAATACAACCACTAGCATTCCCCCAAAATATTACGCAATGAGGCTGACGCAACAGATCAGAACGTTTAGCTTAAAATGTTTTTTATTTTATTTTTATTTAACCAGGTAGGCTAGTTGAGAACAAGTTCGTATTTGAAACTGAGACCTGGCCAAGATAAAGCAAAGCAGTTCGACACATACAACATCACAGAGTTACACATGGAATAAACAAACATACAGTCAATAAYACAGKAGAAAAAAGTCTATATACAGTGTGTGCAAATGAGGTAGGATARGGGAGGTAAGGCAATAAATAGGCCATGGTGGCGAAGTAATTACAAAATAGCAATTAAACACTGGAATGGTAGATGTGCAGAAGATGAATGTGCAAGTAGAGATACTGGGGTGCAAAGGAGCAAGATAAATAAATAAATAAATAAATACAGTATGGGGATGCGGTAGTTGGATGAGCTATGTACAGGTGCAGTGATCTGTGAGCTGCTCTGACAGCTGGTGCTTAACGCTAGTGACGGAGATATGAGTCTCCAGCTTCAGTGATTTTTGCAGTTCTTTTCAGTCATTGGCAGCAGGGAACTGGAAGGAAAGGCGGCCAAAGGAAGAATTGGCTTTGGGGGTGACCAGTGAGATATACCTGCTGGAGCGCGTGCTACGGGTGGGTGCTGCTATGGTGACCAGTGAGCTGAAATAAGGCAGGGCTTTACCTAACAGAGACTTGTATTATCGGCCACCACTCTGTTTTCTCCCTCAATTGCATAGCCTATAGAAATGTAGAGCAACATGATCTCATGGACTCTCATGAAGTGTTTGATGTGATTTTCGATTGCATTTGCATTGATGTCAGAGTAATTAGAGAGACAATAGAACCCTGAGTACAGGCCATTAGCGACTGACTGTTAGCAAGTTTGTTAGGCTACTAATGACCATCAGCGGCATCAGAGCTTGGAGAAGCCTACAGTAATTATCGTGACTAAATGGTAATTCATTTGACTGCCTTCATTACTCATGTCCGCTGGTGTGCCATGAATATGGTCACCGCAACAGCTCTGTCCTAGCCGTGTCAGAATCCTGGTTTAGAAGGCCAACAAAAATTCGGAGATTTCCATCCCCAACTATAACATTTTCCGTCAAGATAGAACTGCCAAAGGGGGCGGAGTTGCAATCTACTGCAGAGACAGCCTGCAGAGTTCTGTCATGCTATCCAGGTCTGTGCCCAAACAGTTAAAAGTATAGCTTCTACTTTTAAAAATCCACCTTTCCAGAAATAAGTCTMTCACTGTTGCCACTTGTTATAGACCCCTCAGCCTCCAGCTGTGCCCTGGATACCATATGTGAATTGATTGCCCCCCATCTATCTTCACAGTCTTCGTACTGTTAGGTGACCTAAACTGGGATATGCTTAACACCCCGGCTGTCCTACAATCTAAGCTGGATGCCCTCAATCTCACACAAATTATCAAGGAACCTACCAGGTACAACCCMAAATCCGTAAACATGGGCACCCTCATAGATATCATCCTGACCAACTTGCCCTCTAAATAYACTTCTGCTATCTTCAACCAGGATCTCAGAGATCCCTGCCTCATTGCCTGCGTCCKTAATGGGTCCGCGGTCATACGACCACCCCTCATCACTGTCAAACGCTCYCTGAAACACTTCAGCGAGCAGGCCTTTCTAATCGACCTGGCCCGGGTATCCTGGAAGGATATTGACCTCCTCCCGTCAGTAGAGGATACGTGGTTGCTCTTTAAAAGTGCTTTCCTCACCATCTTAAATAAGCATGCCCCKTTCAAAAAATGTAGAACTAAGAACAGATATAACCCTTGATTCTCTCCAGACTTGACTGCCCTTGACCAGCACAAAAAACATCCTGTGGCGTACTGCATTAGCATCGAATAGCCCCCGCGATATGCAACTTTTCAGGGAAGTCAGGAACCAATATACACAGTCAGTTAGGAAAGCAAAGGCTAGCTTTTTCAAACATCCTGTAGCACTAATTCCAAWAAGTTTTGGGACACTGTAAAGTCCATGGAGAACAAGAGCACCTCCTCCCAGCTGCCCACTGCACTGAGGCTAGGAAACACTGTCACCACCGATAAATCTTCTACGGCTGGCCATGCTTTCCACCTGGCTACCCCTACCCCAGCCAACAGCTCTGCACCCTCCGCAGCAACTTGTCCAAGCCCCTCCCCGCTTCTCCTTCACCCAAAGCCAGATAGTTGATGTTCTGAAAGAGCTGAAGAATCTGGACCTCTACAAATCAGCTGGGCTAGACAATCTGGACCCTCTCTTTCTRAAATTATCCGCCGCAATTGTTGCAACCCCTATTACTAKCCTGTTCAACCTCTCTTTCGTATCGTCTGAGATCCCCAAAGATTGGAAAGCTGCCGCGGTCATCCCTCTCTTCAAAGGGGGAGACACTCTGGATCCAAACTGTAACAGACCTATATCCATCCTGCTCTGCCATTCTAAAGTCTTCGAAAGCCAAGTTAACAAACAGATCACTGACCATTTCGAATCCCACCGTACCTTCTCCACTATGCAATTTGGTTTCCGAGCTGGTCATGGGTGCACCTCAGCCACGCTCAAGGTCCTAAACGATATCGTAACCTCCATCGATAAAAGACAGTACTGTGCAGCCGTCTTCATCAACCTGGCCAAGGCTTTCGACTCTATGGGGGTGCCACAGGGTTCAATTCTCGGGCCAACTCTTTTCTCTATATACATCAATGATGTCGCTCTTGCTGCTGGTGATTCTCTGATCCACCTCTACGCAGACGACACCATTCTGTACACATCTGGCCCTTCTTTGGACACTGTGTTAACAAACCTCTAAAGAGCTTCAATGCCATACAACACTCCTGGCCCTCGCTACATATTTGACGCCAAACCCACTGGCTCCAGGTCATCTATAAGTCTTTGCTAGGTAAAGCCCCGCCTTATCTCAGCTCACTGGTCACCATAGCAACACCCTCCAGCAGGTATATTTCACTGGTCATCCCCAAAGCCAACACCTCTTTTAGCCGCCTCTCCTTCCAGTTCGCTGCTGCCAATGACTGGAACGAATTRCAAAAATCCCTGAAGCTGGAGACTTATATCTCCGTCACTAACTTTAAGCATCAGCTGTCAGAGCAGCTTACCGATCACTGCATCTGTATACAGCCCATCTKTAAATAGCCCACCCAACTTCCTCATCCCCATATTGTTTTTTTGCTCTTTTGCACCCCGGTATCTCTACTTACACATCATCATCTGCACATCTAGCACTCCAGTGTTAATGCTAAATTGTAATTACTTCGCCACTATGGCCTATTTATTGCCTTACATCCCTAATCTTACTACATCTGCACACACTGTACATTGATTTTTCTATTGTGTTATTGACTGTACGTTTGTTTATCCCATGTGTAACTCTGTGTTGTTGTTTTTGTCGCACTGCTTTGCTTTATCTTGGCGACGTCACAGTTGTAAATGAGAACTTGTTCTCAACTGGCCTAACTGGTTAATAAAAAATACAAAAAATACATGACAAGCAAACTGATGCTTTTTGTGAGCAGCAGTAAAGCTCGCAGCAGTAAAGAAAGTGAGTTCTGAGAAGAAGATGGCTGTGTGTTTATGAGAGCCAGGCCCCAGCAGAGAAAGAGAAGGAGAGACCGAGAGAGGGGGATGGGGATAGATATATAGAGAGAGTGGGGGGATGGAGAGAGAGAGAGAAAGTGGGTGAGATAGAGAGAGAGCGAAAAAGCAATTGATAGAGAAGGAAAGAAAAAGACGGAGAGAGAGAAGTAGGGAGAAATAAAGGGATGAGAGAGAAGTCATCCAGTCATTATGATACTGACAGCCTCATCTATCTCCATCTGAGGGTGCAGACAGAGGACCTGTCTCCGTCCAAAACTGCACCTTAATCCCTTTATCGTGCACTGCTTTTGACCAGGGCCCATAGGGAATAGGGTGTCATTTGCGACGCATCCCCTGAAGCAGTGTTCTGTCACGGGGCTGTCTGTGTGTTTCGGCCCCTCATTTCCATGTGTGAATAGCTATGGCTGCATAGAGCCGGGCTGCCAACACAGGCCCCTGATAGCAGTGAAAAGTGCCGAGTCAGGAGGTCTTAATACACAGCGGCGGGCTTTCGGGGCTCTGGAATGATGAACACTGCAAATTAGTACCGGCCTGGGAGACTCACACAACTCCCCGGGCCAACACACCGACACACACACACACACACACCGACACACACACACACACAACCGCCCATACACACACCCTTCCTTTTCCACACAAACACAGGACCCACTCCAACACACACCTGAACCAACATAGCCTACTCCTCTTTCAAATGTTATGCACATAAATCCCCCCCCCACACACACACTCTAGTTCCTCCCTCCAGAGAGCCCTAGCTAGATATTCTGAATCAGACTGGCTCATTTCCCATTCCTACTGAAAGACACATAGGGGAAGTCCTCGTACTCTCTAGCCTAAGCCCTTGACTTCAGCCAGTGTAATGGAGTGTAAGGACTGTCAGGCCTGTGAGTGTGTTTACTGTGGGTCCAGTACTGGGGACAGACTGAGGACATGGACTACTATGACGACAGTACCACTCACATGACCGGTTCGGCTGTACTGAGGTCAGGGAGCTTACTATCTGTATGTCTGAAATGCCACCCTTTCCCTGTGGTGCCCTGATCAAAAGTAGCGCACTAGAAAAGGAAGGATAGAGATAGTCTACATTCTAGTCTTAAAGGGTACCTTCCTGTAGACCCGGAGCAGGACAGAATAGGGTGCTGTGTGTGTGTGTGTGTGTGTGTGTGTGTGTGTGTGTGTGTGTGTGTGTGTGTGTGTGTGTGTGTGTGTGTGTGTGTGTGTGTGTGTGTGTGTGTGTGTGTGTGTGTGTGTGTGTGTGTGTGTGTGTGTGGTCCTCCTCCAGCAGCTGGATCTGCAGGTGGAAGATCTTCTCCTGGAGGTCACACAGAGAAGTCTTCATCTTCTCCCGCCGCGTCACCATGTAGCACAGGTTCCTCACCTGACATACAGAGGAACACACACAGTCCTCTGAACCATTATAATAACCAGGCTGGATCTATAGCAGAGAGAAATGCCCCATTAAAACCACCCAGCTTCCCTCCCTCCCACTCTCTCTGTATTCAGCCTCAGCCTCCCAAAGGGTTAGGGCTAGAGGTGCAACTAGACTGCAGCCAGGCGTAGGAGCTCCAGTCTGCAAGCCCAGACTCCTAGCTAGCCTAATTATCTTAGCAGCAGCATTCCCAAGCCCCCCCCCCCCTCCCCACACACACACTGTCAAATCACTTTCATATATTTTCATGTGTGTTTTGGGGGCTCTGGTTTGGCAGTGGGACAAAATGTGGTTGGTAGAGGAGCAGTGTGTGTGTGTGTGTGTGTGTGGTGGAGAGTTGGAGCGACTAGCTTCCTCCCAGGGAGCTCTCTGCCTGTCTGGGCCATAGCCAATCCACTGTGAGTAGTTACCAGTAAACCAGGCAGGGGCTGGCTCACAGCCAGGGACAGGATACACACACGTCTGAGTGCCCCCAGTGTGTCCTGTGTGAAAGCACATCTGTGTGAGAGCGTGTTTTTCCTCCCCAGTATATCTCAGTGGACATCTTTATTAATGTTCCTGAGAGTGTGTGACTAATGATTAGTCATAGTGATGATGGGAAGAGGGGCTGGGGGGAGAGAGAGACACAGATAGACAGAGGAGAGGAGTCTGCGTGCATGTGTGTGGCGGGCAGACAGACAGAGGGAACAGATCTGTCTGTGTTGTGAGGTGTCCATCCTGTCACTTAGATGGTACAGCATGGCAGAGCTGAGCCACCCAGACTGTCAACAAAGACAGATTTGTTCCCTCTGTCTGGCTGCACGCCACACAATACACGCACGTAAGCATGCATGAAGACAAACACACACACATAGACAACTCAAGCACACGCATACAAAACACACACCGAGATACAGATCTCTGTTCTCCTCTCCCTGCAATGTTTAGCCCCACCAGGAACAAAACCGTAATTGTGTCCCAATGTATTCAGCTGATGGGAAAAGTACATTAACAAATGGTTAACAGAGGAGATATGGCCGACACACTGCCTCTGTGTGGGAGGAGAAAACCACAGGCTTAATGTTTGATATCTCTCTCTGCTCGGTTGTTTATTGAGTGGCCAGTATTCCATTACTTCCAAGTAGGATAAAAATAGACACAATGTGGGACACAACGTTCAGTATCTGGGTTTGATTATGAGTGGTGGGGGGAAACTGTTCTCAACACAAATACCTCTCTGCACCTAAGCAACACAGAGAGGAATGGGGATAAGAGGAGGGCAGACATTCACCTCCCTCCCTCCCTAATATATAGGACTCTATTCCTTTTATAGTGCACTATGTAGGGAAGAGGATGCCTTTTAGGACACCTATAAACCTCTCTCCAATACAGACTATCCTCTTCCTCCTGACATTTCTGTCCCTGGATCAGAGCAGAGATAACTGCTAAGCAAGGCACTCTCCTCTCCTGCCAGACACCTGTTGATTTAATTAAGGCCTGATGACACCAGATGCTCTGGTGAACAGGTCTGCGTGGCCACATTCAGAGCACCGATGCCACTCCCCTGACGGCCAGGTATGGAACGCGCTTTGGAAATGCGGTTGGCCCCGGGCTTAAAGAGCACGGCACGCGTCAGAGACGACGCTACCCCTGATCCTAGAGTAACAGCCACATGAACTAGAGGGGCTGCTAGAGGGGCTGGCCAGAGCCCCAGAGTTACAGGGTATTWTGACCCAAATGTTGCCCAAATGGCTCCCTGTATAGTGCACTATATAGTAGTATAATATATAGGGCTCTGGTCATTATTAGTGCACTATGTAGGGAATAGGGTGCAGCCCTCAGCTCTGACTCACTGAGTAGCCAGGGATAGTAGTAGGGATGGGTAGGAGTAATAGAATCCTCGAATGGACGTCAAAGCTCCACCTTTAACCAGAGATWWAAAAAAATGTAAATAAAATACTGTAAAACTATTTGGTGGAATGTGCTTTGTGGCTGCCCAAACATGTGCATTTGTGGGGTACAACAAAAAACAAACCAAGCATCACACCATTCTCCCCGCCAAGTCTCATTCACTCAATTGCATTCCGAGTGCTCCCTTCACACAYGCGTGCTGAGTGCGCACACAAGCTCACAGTAGGCCTACAGAAATAAATGCCTATAAAACCACTGAAAAAAATTGTCTTTCAAGCCCCATTTAAAATCATCAGTCTGAGAAGAAGTGTTCCAGGCACAACATGCGCATCTCTTCACACTGGCAACKTTTTTCATTAGAAAAATATTCTGTTCCATTTTATTCTGTCATAAGCTTTATTTTTTTTGTCAATTTTTTTGTTGCAATTAAATAGGTGTTAAGGGCTCGGAAAATAAAGGCGTCTTGTCTGATAAATTAACAAAACAAGGCTATTGTCACGGCCGTTTAAAGGAGTGGACCAAGGTGCAGCGCGATTGGAATACATCTTTTAATTCAACGAAGAACACTAAACAAACTAACAAAATAACAAACTAACAAACGAAACGTGAAGCCAACGTAGTGCTCACAGGCAACTAAACATGGACAACTACCCACCAATATAGGTGGGAAAAAGGCAACCTAAGTATGGTTCTCAATCAGAGACAACGATAGACAGCTGTCCCTGATTGAGAACCACACCCAGCCCAACACATAGAAATGCAAAATCATAGAACATACAACATAGAATGCCCACCCAAACCACACCCTGACCAAACCAAAATAGAGACATAAAAAGCTCTCTACAGTCAGGGCGTGACAGCTATGCCATTGCACAGCTATAGGCTTCTACAAGCAAGCTCCACTGCTGAGGTTATTGCCTTTTGGAAGATTGCGTTCCACGATATAGTCGTCTCTTTCTTCCGTCTATCTGTCTTTTCCTCTCTGTCTATCTGTCTTTCTCTCTGTCTATCTGTCTCAGGTCTATTGTCTCAGTGTCTATCTGCTCAGTGTCGTAGTGCTGTCTCAGTGTCTATTGTTCAGTGTCTATCTGTCTCAGTGTCTATCTGTCTCAGTGTCTATCTGTCTCCAGTGTCTATCTGTCCAGTGTCTATCTGTCTCAGTGTCTATCTGTCTCAGTGTCTATCTGTCTCAGTGTCTATCTGTCTCAGTGTTTATCTGTCCAGTGTCTATCTGTCTCAGTAGTGTTCTATCTGTCTCAGTGTCTATCTGTCTCAGTGTTTATCTGTCTCAGTGTCTATCTGTCTCAGTGTCTATCTGTCTCAGTGTTCTATTCTGTCTCAGTGTCTATCTGTCCGTGTCTATGCTGTCTCAGTGTCTTCTGTCCTCAGTGTCTATCTGTCTCAGTGTCTATCTGTCTCAGTGTCTATCTGGTCTAAGTGTCTATCTGTCTCAGTGTCTATCTGTCTCAGTGTTATCTGTTCAGTGTCTATTGTCTCAGTGTCTATCTGTCTCAGTGTCTATCTGTCTCAGTGTCTATCTGTCTCAGTGTCTATCTGTCTCAGTGTCTATCTGTCTCAGTGTTTATCTGTCTCAGTGTCTATCTGTCTCAGTGTCTATCTGTCTCAGTGTCTATCTGTCTCAGTGTCTATCTGTACTCAGTGTCTATCTGTCCACAGTGTCTATCTTGTCTCAGTGTTCTATCTGTCTCAGTGTCTATCTGTCTCAGTGTTTATCTGTCTCAGTCGTCCTATCTGTCTCAGTGTCTATCTGTCTCAGTGTATATCTGTCTCAGTGTCTATCTGTCACAGTGTCTATCTGTCTCAGTGCGTTTATCTGTCCTCAGTGTCTATCTGTCACAGTGTCTATCTGTCTCAGTGTTTTCTGTGCTCAGTGTCTATCTGTCACAGTGTCTATCTGTCTCAGTGTCTATCTGTCTCCAGTCGCTCTCATCTGTCTCAGTGTCTATCTGTCTCAGTGTCTATCTGTCTCAGTGTCTATCTGTCTCTGCAGTGTCTATCTGTCCTCAGATGTCTATCTGTCTCAGTGTCTATCTGTCACAGTGTCTATCTGTCTCAGTGTCTATCGCTGTCTCAGTGTCTACTCTGTCACAGTGTCTACTCTGTCTCAGTGTCTTATTCTGTCTCAGTGTCTATCTGTCTCAGTGTCTATCTGTCTCCAGGTCATTCTTGCTCGCTCAGTGTCTATCTGTTCCGTGTTTACATCTGTCTCAGGTGTCTATCTGTCTCAGTGTCTATCTGTCTCAGCTTCTATGTCTCAGTGTCTATCTGTGTCTATCTGTCTCAGTGTCTATCTGTCACAGTGTCATCTGTCTCAGTGTTATCTGTCTCAGTGTCTATCTGTCACAAGTGTCTATCTGTTCTCAGTGTCTATCTGTCCTAGTGTCTAATCTGTTCAGTGTTATCTGTCACAGTGTCTATCTGTCTCAGTGTCTATCTGTCTCAGTGTCTATCTGTCTCAGGTTTATGCTGTCTTCGTCAGTGCTATCTGTCTCAGTGTCTATCTGTCTCAGTTAGTTCTGTCCAGTGTATCTGTCACAGTGTTACTGTCTCAGGTGTCTATCTGTCTCAGTGTTTTATCTGTCTCGTGTGTCTATCTGTCTCAGTGTCTATCTGTCTCAGTGTTATCTGTCTCAGTGTCTATCTGTCTCAGTGTCTATCTGTCTCAGTGTTTATCTGTCTCAGTGTCTATCTGTCTCAGTGTTTATCTTCCTCGTGTTATGTTCTCAGTGTCTATCTGTCACAGTGTCTATCTGGTCTCAGTGTTTATCTGTCTCAGTGTCTCACTGCTGTCTCAGGTCGATCTGTCACAGTGTCTATCTGTCTCAGTGTTTCTAGTGTGTTCTCAGTGTCTATCTGTCTCAGTGTCTATCTGTCTCAGTGTTTATCTGTCTCAGTGTCTATCTCTGTCTACAGTGTCTATCTGTCTCAGTGTCTATCTGTCTCAGTGTCTATCTGTCTCAGTGTCTATCTGTCTCAGTGTCCTATCCTGTTCTCAGTGTCTATCTGTGCTCAGTGTCTATCTGTCTCAGTGTCTATCTGTCTAGTGTTTATCTGTCTCAGTGTCTATCGCTGTCTCAGGTGTCTATCTGTCTCAGTGTCTATCTGTCTCAGTGTCTATCCCCTGTCCCTCACGAGTGTTCTTACTCCCCCTGTCTGCAGTGTCCTATATCTGTCTCAGTGTCT
>NC_036863.1:6972399-6979065 GCF_002910315.2 Salvelinus sp. IW2-2015 | reverse complement strand
GGCCAAAATCCCTGCTGCAGTGTTTGCAAACCTGGTCAAGAACTACAGGAAACGTATGATCTCTGTAATTGCAAACAAAGATTTCTGTACCAAATATTAAGTTCTGCTTTTC
The DNA here is from genome assembly GCF_002910315.2 of Salvelinus sp. IW2-2015. Taxonomy (NCBI): domain Eukaryota; kingdom Metazoa; phylum Chordata; class Actinopteri; order Salmoniformes; family Salmonidae; genus Salvelinus; species Salvelinus sp. IW2-2015. The sequence goes on along the minus strand of NC_036863.1, from coordinate 6,978,953 downwards.
TGATGTATCAAATACTTATGTCATGCAATAAAATGCAAATTAATTACTTAAAAATCATACAATGGGATTTTCTGGATTTTAGATTCCGTCTCTCACAGTTGAAGTGTACCTATGATAAAAATTACAGACCTCTACATGCTTTGTAAGTAGGAAAACCTGCAAAATCGGCAGTGTATCAAATACTTGTTCTCCCCACTGTATATGTACACAGTCAAATAAAAAGCGAGTGCCATTTAAGATTAATTTCTTGAAACAGTAATATTCAACTGGTTTATATTGTATTTGTTATTAATATGAATTGTTTATTTCACTTTTGTTTACTATCTACTTCACTTGCTTTGGCGATGTTAACATATGTTTCCCATGCCAATAAAGCCCTTGAATTGAGAGAGAGAGAAACCAAAGCTCCACATATCTAAAGACACAGGGGAGGAGAGGAGGAGGGGAGGGAGAGGGATAGAGGGAACAAGGGAGGGAGGATAGATAAAAAGTGGGTCAGAGACAGCCCAGACTGTGGCAGCTGGATACGGTAGAGTGAGTGAGGAGGCTTTGTGAAGGCGGCTCTGTGGCATGCTGTGCTGCAGACATGAGGACAACCTCCCTACCAGAATCCTCCTCCTCCCAGAAGAGAGCCTAGCCAGGAGGAGAATTTATTAGCTCYTGTCAATCACTCACTGACACTATGCCCAAGCCTCGCCAACCGGGGGGGTCCAGGGAGACATCCTCGTCCAATCAGAGCTCAGAATGTTCTGACTGCTGTGTCAGAATAGACGCAAAGGGCCGTTATCTGTCTGGAGATCTTCCAGAGCTTTAGTAAACAGCAGGACACTTCTGCTGTGTTCAGTTAGCCTATTCACACAGACAGTGTCACAAATGGCACCCAAGCACCTTTATAGGGCACTACTTTTGACCAGGGACCGATATATAGGGAACAGTGCACTATATAGGGAATAGGGTGCTATGTGGGACACAAACACAGACTGTTTTTCTAAGGCTTCACCAAGGTTGTCTTTGGGTTTAATTAAAGTGAGCAAAGCAGTGTCACGGCAGATATGTCCAGATTAAAAACCCTGGTTATGAAACTAGCTGTTTTGTTAAGCCTCCGTCTCTGTGAGGATTGGAGTGTTAATGTTACTCAGTCAATATGCTTTGCGTGTGYAAACAAAAACAGGAGTGGGAGATTGAAGTTGTGGTTCTTCTCCCATTTTCAGGATGTACTGAGCGTCAGGTTGTGCGTGCTTCTGTGTGTCAGTATCAGACACTGGGGACTGTGAGTAGGGGACAAAATACCAGCCACATGGAGAGTTACAGCAAAAGAGGTACAGCTCCCTCCCAACACTCACTTCACCAGACAGACAGTAGGCAGGTTTCTTTAACTGACAAAGGCAAAGACTTAAGATTGGATCTAAAGCGCTGTAATGTGCTACGAAAACTCCATTCCATTGATTGATTGGCAAACCCAGCCCCATTAGCCTGTTAGCATCCTTCCCTGTCGGAGCACAGCCCACTAACCTGTTAGCATCCTCCACTGAGGGAGCATAGCCTATTAGCATCCTCCACTGTAGGAGCACAGCCCACTAACCTGTTAGAAGAGAGAGATTCTCAGAATCTCTGAAACTGGAAACACTTATCTCCTTCACTAGCTTTAAGCACCAGCGCTGTCAGAGCAGTCATAGATTACTGCCCTGTACATAGCCCATCTATAATTTAGCCCAAACACTACTGCTTTACCTACTGTATTTGTAAGTCGCTCTGGATAAGAGCGTCTGCTAAATGACTTAAATGTAAATGTAATGTATTTATTTATTTATTTATTTTGCTCCTTTGCACCCATTATTTCTGTCTTACTTTGCGCTTTCTTCCACTGCAAACACCATTCCAGCTGTTTTTAGTTTTTATTTTACTTGCTGTGTTGTATTCACTTGCGCCTCCATGGCCTTTTATATTTTTTTATTTATACATATTTTTGTTTGCTTCACCCTCCTTATCTCACCTCACTTCGCTCACATTGTATAAGACTTATTTTTTTCACTGTAATTGACTATATGTTTTGTTTTACTCCATGTGTAACTATGTGTTGTTGTATGTGTCGAACTGCTTTGCTTTATCTTCCGGCAAGGTCGCAATTGTAAATGAGAACGTGTTCCCAATTTGCCTACCTGGTTAATAAAGGTAAATAAATAAAAATAAAATAAACCATCCTAACATACCTTTGTCTGTACATTATGCCTTCTATCGCGCCGAAAACACTGCTCCTTTTACTCTCTGTTCCGAAACGTACTAGGGAGCCAGTTCTGAAGGACTTTAGCCATCCTTAACCTCTACCTCCTTGTGTTCCTCTGGTGATGTAGAGGTTAATCCAGGCCCTGCAGTGCTAGCTCCACTCCTCTCTCCCAGGTGCTCCCATTGTTTGACTTCTGTAACCGTAAAAGCCCTTTGGTTTCATGCATGATAGCATTAGAAGCCTCCTCCTAAGTTTGTTTTTATTCACTGCTCTAGCACACACTCGCAACCCCGGCATGTCCTAGCCGGTGTCTGAATCCTGGCTTAGGAAAGACCACAACAAACCTCTGAATCTCATCCCTAACTTATCCATTTTCCGACAAGATAGAACTGCCCAAAGGGGCGGCTGTTGGCAATCCTCCGCACGCGCAGCAATAGGGCTGCAGAGTTCTGTCTACTATCCAGGTCTGTACCCAAAATTCAAGCTTCTACTTTCTAAAAATCCACCTTCCCAGAAATAGTCTCTCACCGTTGGCGCTTGCTATACACCGGACCACCCTCCTGCCCCCAGCTGTGCCTCGACACATATTTGAATTGATTGCCCCCCATCTATCTTCAGAGCTCGTGCTGCTAGGTGACCTAAACTGGGACACTCGACTTCACACCGCCTGGCATCCTACAATCTAAGCTTGATGCATCAATCTCACAAAATAATCAATGAACCCACCAGGTACACACCCCCCAAATCACGTAAACACGGGCACCGTCATAGCATAATCATCTGACCACTTGCCTACCCAACTACACCATCCTGCCTGCTCAACAACCAGGCATCTCAGCGATCACTGTTCATTGCCCTGCATCCTTATCGGGTTGCGCGTCAACAGACCACCCTCATCACTGTCAAACGCTCCTGAAACACTTCAGCGAGCAGCGCTTTCTAATTGACCTGGCCCGGGTATCCATCGGAAGGATATTGACCTCATCCCGTCAGTAGAGGATGCCTGGTTATTCCTTTTTAAAAGTGCCTCTATCACATCTTAAATAAGCATTGCCCGTTCAAACGAAATTGAACCAGGAACAGATATAGCCCTTGGTTCTTCCAGACTGACTGCCTTGACACCCACAAACATCCCTGTGGCGTTCTGCATTAGCATCGAATAGCCCCGTGATATGGCAACTTTTCAGGGAAGTTAGGCCCACAATAACTACACAGCACAGTTCAGAACAGCAAGGCTAGCTTTTTCAAGCAGAATTCTGCATTCATGTAGCAAACACTCCAAAATCGCGTTCCCCGGATCAAATCACTGGGTTATTCCACGTCATCTGATTCAAATCCGTGCTTGTGGCACCTCGAAGGTACCCCGGTCCGCCTTCCGTTTCGTCTCATTCTTTCTGCTTCATGCCGAGTTTCCTGTCGCGACGATCATACTGTCCCGGGTTTCGGCCACAAATTTTAAAAGTAATGACTCGGCAACGTCGGGTTCGATATGAAAGCTTCTTTTAGTAATAATACTTGTTTCCAGTTAGATTTACAAACTTTAGATTCTACACGAGCAATGAAATAATGAGTTGCTAGCGGGAAAGGGTCAAAATAATCACCTGTCAATTGCACTTAACTAGCGGCGTTCTCTCTCTCTTCCTGTCGCAAGGCATTCTGGAACGTGCAGTCAAAAGCCTAATTAATACTAACCAGTAACAAATATGTATGTAGTTTCTCTCAATCTCCAACACACAAATTCTATACAATTCACAAATATCTGTTAGATAAGAGCTCGATGAATTAACTTAAACATTAACTTGTACACCCATTAATGTTGACAAAGGGGACACTGTAAAAGACCAGATTGGAGATAAGCAGCACCTCTCCAGCTGCCACTGCACTGAGGTAGGAAACATTGTCACCACGTAATCCACTATATTGAGAATTTCAAATAAGCATTTTTTACTGCTGGCGATGCTTTCCACCTGGCTACCCTACCCCGATCAACAGCCCTCACCCCTTCCTACAGCTACACTCTCCCCAATAGTCTCCCCCATTCTCTCTTCAGCCACAATTCCAGATCACTTGATGTTCTTGAAAGCCGCAATCGACCTTCCAGCAACATCTTTAGTCGGCGTACCCTCACAGTCAAGCCGATCTTCATGCACCCTGGCCCTTTTTTCTAAAATGATTCTGCCGCCGAATTGTTTCTTACCCCTATTACTAGCCTGTTCAACCCTCTCTTTCGTATACGGTCTGATTATCCCCCACATAATCGTTGAAGCTGCGGCGTTGGTCATCCCCCGCTCCATCTCAAGGGAGAAATCTTCATAGACCCAATACTGCTACTACCAGACTCTATATCGTATCCTCACGCTGCCCTTTCTAAGGTCTCTTCAAAGCCACATTATAACAAACAGATCACCGACGCATGTTCGCTAATCCCCCACCGCGTATATCTCGCTATGCAATCGTGGTTTTCAGGAGCTTCGATGGTCATGGCTGTCCGACCAGCCAGCTCCATACGGCTCCTACACCCGATATCCATACCGCTACCTATCGACTAAACGACATCTACTCTGCAGTGAATTCCATCAACCTTGGCCAAAGCGGCTTCGACTCTGTTCATCACCACATTCTTTCGGCGGAGACTCAAAACTAGCACTTGGTGTTTCAAATTATTGCCTGGTGCTGGTTCACCAACTATTCTCTTCGATAGTAGCTTCGCTCTCTGCAACTCTCAGAGAGCCCTGTTTTCCGGACCTCTGTGTGATCACAGTCTCTTATGGGGGCTCCCACCACAGGGTTCAATTCTCGTGCGGCCCGATCCATCTCTTGTATAGGCATCATGATGTCCGCTCTTGCCTTGCTTGTGATTCTCTTGATCCACCTCTAACGCAAGACGGCACCATTCTGTATAGCCTCTGGCCTTCTTTGGAGGATGTGTTCCTCAGCCTCCAGACGAGCTTCATGGCCATACAACTTTCCTTCCATGGCCGTCCAACTGCGCTTAAATGCAAGTAAAGACTAGAACTGCATGCTCTTTCAATAACCGACGCTGCCCGCACCTGCCAGCGTGCATCATCACTACTCTGGGGTTCTGATCTAGCATGATGTTGACAATACAAATCGGTAGGTGTGCTGGTTAGAACCTGTAACTCTTCCAGACTCACGATTAGAGCATCTCCAATCCAAAATTAATCTAGAATCGGCTTCCTATTTTCTGCTATAGCATCGCTTACTCATGCTGCAAACATGTACCCTCTGTACAACTGACCATCTACGATCTCGCTTCAGCAGATGTCATTTACAAAATAGCTCACACAGCTACTCGCACATTTTGGATGCAGTCTATCACAGTGTCATCCGTTTTGTCACCAAAGCCGCCATTACTGCCACACTGCACTGTGATGCTCTGGTTGGCTTGGCCTCGCTTCATACTCATGCCCAACCACTGGTATCCGGTCATGCTACAAGTCTCTGCTAGGTAAAGCCCGCCTTAGTCTCAGCCTCAGCAGGTCACCATAGGCAGCCCACCTGTAGCAGTCGCGCTCCAGCAGGTATCATCTCACTGGTCACTCCCCAAAGCCATCTTTCTTTGGGCCGCTTTCCTTAAGTCTTCTGTGCAATGACTGGGAAAGAAACTGCAAAATCAGTGAAGCTGGAGCATCATATTCCGTCACTAGCTTTTAAGCCCAGTTGTCCGAGCAGCTCACAGAGCACTGCACATGTAGATAGCCGCATATGTAAATAGGCATCGCAACTACTCATACTCTACTGTTTTATGTATTTACTTGCTCCTTTTGACGCCAGTATGACTCTACTTGCACATTTCTCTTCGCACTCTCTACATTCCAATGTTTAATTGGTATAGTTGTAATTATTTGGCACCATGGGCTGTTTTAGTTTGCCTTACCGTCCTTATCTACTCATTTTGCACACTGTATATAGACTTTTTCTACTGTATTATTGACTGTATGTTTTGTTTATTCCATGTGTAGCCTCTGTGTTGGTTGTATGTGCTCGACACTGCTTTGCTTTATGCTTGGCCAGGTCGCAGTTTGGTAAATGAGCCTACTGGTTAAATAAGGTGAAGTTATTTTTGTATTTTTTTAAATAGCAGGCTAGTGGGGTGTGCTCTACAGTGGAGGATGCCTAATTAGACTTATTGCCTCCCTTAGTGTGGGGATGCTAACAGTTAGTGGGATGTGCTCGCTACAGTGGAGGATGCTAATAGGGACTAATAGGTCTAATGCTCCTCAGTGGAGGGGATGCTAAAGGTTCAGTGGGCTGTGCTTCCTCAGTGGAGGATGCTTAATAGGCTATGCTCCCTCAGTGGAGGATGCGT